>NC_080541.1:92573678-92873678 GCF_028640845.1 Ahaetulla prasina | reverse complement strand
GGCAATCCCTGCAATCCCCCCCCATTGCTGTTATTAAGTGAGTATCATGGGTTGTTAAGCAGGGGCCACCTTGCTACTTCCTGTTGGCCTCTGATGACCAAAGTCAATAGGGAAAACAAGAGGAAGTTGCAAGTCTCAGGTAATCTGCAGGCAGGCTGGCAGGGGGACAGTGAACAAACAAACATGTTTGGATGGATGGCAAGATGACATGGGAGTATAGCAGAATTGCAGAAAAGTATGTGACGGTACCAGTGGTGGGTTGCTCCCGGTTCTGTCTGGTTCTATAGAACCGGTAGTAAAACTAGCGGGAGGCTCCACACACACACCCCAACATCATCAAGGGGCTTCTGCACATGCACAGAAGCGTTTGCGCTCCCATTGCAAACCGGTAGTAAAGGTAAGTAGAACCCACTCCTGGAGGGTGCGCATGTGGCGCTAAGTGGAGTGCTGCATGTGGTACAGTGGGGCTAAGTGGAGCTACTGCTGGGTGGGGGAGAGGGTATCTGAGGGTACAAGCAGCCTCATTGCCTTGATGGGGCAAAAGGCCTAGAACTTCAGTTCAGGGGGGAAAAAAACCCAGAGTCACAGTGCCAATCCATGTATAATCAAAATAGTGAGCCCATTCTACCATTCTATGGTAGAATGTGGTAGAAATGATGGAGGAAGCAGTCATCAATCCGGACTGATTTGAACTTTTTCCCATGACCATGGGGGCACTGCATTTGAGTTTGAACTATCATTGAACAAATCGGCATTAAGCAAGAACTACCTATATATTGTTTCACAGTGTGCATAGAGAGAATGAGGAAAGGAAAGATTAGGAAAATTGTGCTGGATGGATAAGATCTGCAAACAAGAGAAGATGGAAAACAAAAGGCAACATATTAATCAGTTATGGATATGGAAGAAACCAGAATAGCTTCCCAGGACAGGAGGATACAGAGATACAGGTAATCCTCAAGTTATGAACTTAATAGGGCCTGCCAGTTACATTCGTAACCCAAGGATTCATTTGACTGAATCACATTAAATGAACGTGATTGCTCCCTGCTTTCCCTAATGCATTCACTAATCAAATGCGCAGGTCATTAAATGCACATGAGGTATCTCAGGGTGGGAAAAAGCATGAAGGGACCTGGTGCTGGAGCAGGCCACCCAAGGCATCCTCTAATCACGGAGATGCTCATGCTTCCCTGGAGTCCCCACAATTGCTTCCCCACCATTCTCCTGCCCCATCGGGTCTCTACACCAGTGAAGCTGTAAGAATGTGAGATGTAAGAAAAACAACTTTGCCCCATCTGAATAAAAGACCAGCTTCTCTGCCATGAGGGCCTGCAGGCTTAGTTTGAGCCCAAATCTGCCTAGTGCCAAGCAGCCTTCTGCTTACTGCTGACTGGCTAGTTTGAATGAGCAGCTTCAGGATTAGGCCATGGCAGCCAATCAAAGTGGAGCTTTTTTCCTTTGTCTCATTGGGCTCCATATTGATTGCCTGCCATGCCCCAATCCCAAGCTGCTCATTCAAACTAGCCAGTCAGCAGCAAGGCTGCTCAGCGGTCTCATTCATGACTGGGTCATGAATACTTTTTTTGGGGTGTGTGTGTGTAATTTTGAACTGTCACTAACTGAACTGTCATAACTCAAGGAACACCTGTATATCCTAGATTTAGATTCACAATTTTTTTTCTTATCTCCTTGTTTTCTTTTGGTCATTACCCCTCACTCTTTTTTTTTTACAGTTTTATTCAAAGGGAAAATTGTGGTAGGTATATAATATGTACATACATAGGGGTGCGTGAATATGACCACAAAAACAATTGATCATTTAGGTTGCTCTAGTAGGGTTGGTGTCTGTTGGATCACCTCCCTGAAACAGTGCCTGATAGGATCCAGACATTGCTTCTTCTTAATAGTATGCCAGGCCTTGTGAATGACCTCTTTCTAATGGTCAATCAGTCTTATCTTCACTGGCCTTTAAGGCTTTAAAAACATGATTATTCCCCCAAATGCTGGACTCAGAATAAGTTGTCATTAGACGAAAGAAAGAAAGAAAGAGATACAAATTATGTATTAGTGATTATTATTGTCACTGTTACAGTTTTATTTTGGCTGTTGTTTGTCAGCTACTCAGAGTCTCATTGTTCGAGTTGGATGGTCATATCAATTCTTGACATAAATAAACAGATGAAAGGCACAACATGGTAAAACTATACTGCTGTGTTTGGCAGTGGGGGCAAGGATGGGAACCCTTCTGCTCATTATGTTGAGTAGGACTATGGATTGCTTCTCATAGCACAGTTCTGAATGACACTGCTGTGGAAATCAACCATTACATTATTTGGCAAGGGAGCCTTGCCCAGATTATGAATCTGTCAGGAAGAATTAGATACATTTAATTAGAGCCGGCACAAGAAATATGGATTTTTTTAAATATTGTCATGAGTATTATTTGAAATAAATTGAGTCAGGTCTGATAGGGAAGATACATGAAGTCGGATGCCCTCCCAATTTCATTTGCTCTAACTAAACTTTCAACAGATCTGGATTTCTCTTATTTGCATTTGTTTGTAGTGTCAAATATATTAGTTGGGTATTTTCAAATGTTGCAGTTAGGAATAATTGGAATTTATTTCCAAAATATATTAGGGATTTTCTTTTCTTTTTCTTCTTTTTTCTTTTCTTTTCTTAGTCTGAGATTTTTCTGTGTAGTCATTTGCAAATGCAAAATAGGGTATGTGCCAATGACCTTCACCTATAAAAGCCCCTCCTCACTGCAATCATAAATGTGATCACCATATTTATGATTATTTACTTCTTAATTCAATCACTGAATATAGGTTCAATGATGGTATAGGAAAAAAGGGAGTAAGATAGAAGAGTGGTCATGAAATGAAAATCCGGGAAACTGGCATGCATCAGGAAAAATTCTGAAAAGAACCTTTTAAAATAAACCTGAATAGAAGAAAAATGTTATGCAAAAGGAAGGAAGGAAGGAAGGAAGGAAGGAAGGAAGGAAGGAAGGAAGGAAGGAAGGAAGGAAGGAAAAAATACTCTTTTTCCCAAGTTAAAAAGAAAGGCGGAATATCCAAACCCATCAATCCACAGAGAAAGAATATTTAAAACTAAACCTTGGAGCTTGTACCCTGGCATCAACTGACTGTGCTGATTAACTTAATAATTGCGAGTATGTCAAGGAAACCAAAAAGTAGAAAATAGAAAGCCCCCATCTCCATGGAAAAGACTGTAGATTGCATAATCCTCAAACAACTATTTCTTGTTGTCACTTTAACCTTCGGACTTTCCGCCGTGAACTGAAAACTCTTTTATTCTGTCGAGCTGGGCTAGCCTGATTAAGTAATTTTAAATGGGGTTTTAGTTTTTATATTACTTAGTTTTTAATTTTGGCCACTATTTATATAAATTTTGTTTTTGTTTTTATTGTATATTTATTGTATCTTTTAAATTGGCTGTTAACCGCCCTGAGTCCTTCGGGAGAAGGGCGGTATACAAATGCAATAAATAAATAAATAAATAAATAAACCTTGTTATCAAATTGCCGTGTGGGACAATTCTGCCAGAAGCAAAGCTTTCAATAGTTGATGTTGTTACTGACCAGTAACAACACATAAGAACTCCGGGGGTTGATATTGGTAGTGAAACTAAAATGTTAACTATTCAGGGCTGAGATACTTTCCAGAAGCAATATTTGAACAGTACAACACAAAAAGCTCTCTAAATCCACTATCTCAAAAATCCAATATACCGTCTTAATATCCTTGCAAATAGAACTGATGCTGTGTAACCAGATGTACAGTGTACAGAGAACAATCTACTCTTAATACTTTCTTCGATACAGCAAATAAAATTTTGCGGGAGCAAGATTCATTTGGGAGGTCAAACAGAAAAAGTTGATGCTTTGGTAAAGTCAGAAAGAAAGAAAAATAAAACCCTACCCATCTACTTTAGTCAGTTATCTGATTTTATTATTCCTGTAAGTCTGAACTCTTTTCGAAAATAAATTCTCTGATTATTTCCTATTACAATTTGGAAAGAGGCACTTTGGAGGTGTCCATTTCTGATCCTTTTGGAAAATGCACAATTTTGGTATTAGGAAGGAGAAACATGACATTCTTTTCTGATAACATGGCAAAACATAATAAAATGGAAGTTAAATATGCCTGAGGGAAGAGGTATATAAAAAATGTCAATACCTCATAATCAATGCCCCACTCTTTTCATATCTGCATTGCTGCTATATTATAGCTCCTGTCAAATGTTTAACATTGGATTCAAACATACGTTTAGTGCTATTTCGAGATACAGAAATCAAATAGCAACCAAGGCTGACTTCTAGGATGCTTGGTTAATGAAAGAGTTATAAACATGCAGTATATCTCATAACTTCACAGCAATTACAGAAAAAAAGGAACTATGGATTTTTCACGCAAGAGCAAAAATATGTTTCATAACAGAGAAGAAAAGCTTACCACTAGCCATTTAATGTTCATCACCAAAATGAACATTAAATGCAGGCCTTGTCTGTTTCAGCTATATTATAAATTCTGAGCACCGAAATGTCTAGTTCAGAGAAGAACATGTTTCAAAATATCCCATGGTCACATTGAATGTTTTATCTGTAGGCAGTCACTAGAAAAATGTGTTTTGCAGTTTCTCTAGAATCTGGAGAGAACTCAATTTTATACTTCTGTGCTCAGTTTAGGATACCTAATGACCATTGCCAAGACTGCCTTTTACAGGTTGCCTGTAAGTGGTTGAAACATATATTATATAAAGGTAAATGTTCCCCTTGCACATATGTGCTAGTCGTTCCAGACTCTAGGAGCGGTGCTCATCTCTGTTACAAAGCCGAAGAGCCAGCACTGTCTGAAGGCATCTCCGTGGTCATGTGGCCGGCATGACTAACACCAAAAGTGCACGGAACGCTGTAACCTTCCCACCAAAGGTGGTCCCTATTTTTTACATGCTTTCAAACTGCTAGGTTGGCAGAAGCTGGGACAAGTATTGGGAGCTCACCCCGTTATGCAGCACTAGGGATTCGAACCACTGAACTGCCGACCTTTTGATCGATAAGCTCAGCGTCTTAGCCACTGAGCCACTGCATCCCATACATATTATATATACATATTCATATACATATAAACACACATACCTGTATATATGCATACATTGTAACTTTCAAATGTCTTTTTAATCCATTAATTTTTCCAGGAAATAAATTGTATCACAAGTTTTGAATTAGCAAATAAAACAAAGTCAATTGAAATTCTGCCATAGTTGAAAATTCTACACTATTGCATATTTATCAAAGGAAGCAATTTCTTAAAGTGATGCACAAAATTAGTTTTTCATCTAAATGCTATCATCTGCGGTCAACCATTATTTATACAAAGAGTGCTTTAACTTCATGTTTATGGAGCTTTCTGACTGCAAATTATTGTTGTTATTATTATGATCATTAATCTCCAGGCTGACCTTTGGATGCCTTTTGACAGTATTTTTAAAGTTTTTTTTTTTTAACGATAGCAATAGTAGTAGCATTTAGAGTTATATATCACCCTATAGTGCTTTACAGCATTCTCTGGGCAGTTACAATGTCAGCACATTGCCCCAACAATATGGGTCTTCATTTTACCGATGTAAGAAGGATGGAAGACTGAGTCAACCTTGAGTCCCATCACGATCAAACTCCAGGTTGTGGGCAGAGTTTGCCTACAATACCGCATTTAGCCACTATGCCACCAGGGCTTCTCCCGACGTAGTAAAAATTCAGCAGTAGAGCTTCGAAGAAAAGAAAAGAAACTAAACTGGAATGATATGTACTGGCTAAAGTTGTGACAGCTGTCTTTTTATTATTCTTCAAATTTTGGCATCTTAATATTTATTTATTTTTGTTATTTGGTATTTGATAGAGTCATAATGTACTATAATATTCAGAATCTTCCAATGTACAATCTCATTTGTAACAAATATTGGTTAACTTCTTCTGTAATTTTATACAGGATATAATAAGTTCTGGGATGGTACAGATTCAAGGAGAATGTAGGCGAGCTCCCATTGGAACAGAATGTTTATTCTAAATGTGAAATATACAAATATAAACCTTGCTTTGGATAAAAACAGGAATGTGATTCCTATTCCAATTTCATGTCCTCTGCTTTCTAATTTACCATTTCTATTTTCTGTTCCATATTTGTTCTACTTTAAATGTTAATTGTGCCCTTTGGAATATCATTCCAAAGTTAGATTGGCCCCTACTCTTCTGGCCATAACAAGAGCCTGAAGACTTGGCTTTGTCATTTGCTTGGGGGCCTAATAATGATGGGGGAGAATCCTGCTGGATGGCTTTATTATTAGTACGTTGAATTATTCTTTCAAAGATCTTTTTATGGTTGCCATACTTTGTATGAGCTATGGTGACGCAGTGGTTAGAATGCGGTATTGCAGGCTAATTCTGCTGACTGGCAAGGTGGACTCAAGGTTGACGCAGCCTTCCATCCTTTTGAGGTTGGTAAAATGAGGACCCAGATTGTTAAGGGCAATATGCTGTCTCTGTAAATCACTTAAAAAGGGCTGTAAAGCACTGTGAAGCTGTAGATAAGTTTAAGTGCTATTGCTATTGTGCTTGAATTTTTTTTCATTGTATGATTGATTTTTTTTGGGGGGGTTTGTGTGTGTGTTAACTGAATGAGGTCACATATTGTGTGTGAGAAGAGCCACAGTGTGTGTTTGTGTGTGTCTGTGTGTAAATCTCTCTCTCTCTCTCTCCCTCCCTCTCTCTGTCTCTCTCTCTCTATCTGTCTCTGTCTCTGTCTCTCTTTCTTTGTCTCTTTCCTTTGAATCTGCAAAAACTCCCACCGAACCCCAAAGTGGCATGACCAACATGCCTAGGAAAATATTAACTCATTTATAACCACTATTTAAATTCCTTGCTGCAAAGTAAGATACCATGTTTAATTAATTCCTTTAATTCTCTCTTTCTCTCTCTCCTTTCTCCTCCTCCCTATCTCTGTGTGGGAAATAAGAAGAGCAAATGGTTAATTGTGATACCATGATACAAATTCTATCCCATTTTTAATTGATTGAAAGTGACATATTAAAGCATATATGGAGTAGAGATTGTATTATGACATCACACAGTTCCCATTTTCCATCAGCGTCTTGTGGATTTCCCCCTGCTCTCACAAACAAAAATGCACTATATTACAGACATAAACACATTCACAACAGAAACAGCACTGAAAAAGGATAGATAACACAATGGAGTAACATTAAAAGGAGAGGAAAGAAAGGGAAGAAAGAAGGGGGGAGAAATAACTGACAATGAAATGAAAGGGAAAAAAGGTCAAGTTTAGTAAGCTATTCATGCACAAGACATGGCTGCTTATAATTAGTAGCGAAGCACTGCTTTAGCTTGTTTTTGCACATGTTTTGAAACTCTTCTTCCTGTTGTGTAAATAGCTCAGAAAAGGTTCTATTCTCTATAATGTTTCTAAGATATTTCCCAAAAGGCATATACAGAATGTATACTTTATTGCATCCCTCAGCTAATCTCTCTTTCCTCTTTTTCAAAATGGAGGGAGAGAATCATGTTGAATGCACATCTAGACCGTTATAATTTTGTTTTCAGGAGTAATTTGAAAATCTCACCAATTTTCTGGTGTGTTATTTTTTATATAACGACTAAATAAGTCTTGCTTTCCATTCTTGCCTGAGAACTGATCCGGTTTGCCTGCTTTTACACTGGGTTGGTACCTTAGAAGTGCAGTGCTGCATGGGAGGCATTGGCAGTGCACTTCTTACCTATGTCAAAGTTGCCACAGCTGCTGTCAGGCCTGGAAACCATACTAGACTTTAGGGTTCAAGACGCTGCCACATTTTTCCCCTGAGGGGAAGAAGGGGGGTTGAGGGGTATGGTAACATTTTTCAAGCGCTCAAGGTTGGATGGTTTTCACATCTGCAGGAAGAGTGGCGAGAAGATATTTGAATGAACTGGGAGAACGTGGGACCATGTGACCGGCAAAGGGGTTATGGGGGTGGGACTCTTGGGGTTTGTATAACTGGGAAAAGAATCTGAAAGTTCAGTTTTGGAATTTCACTCATAGAGTGCCAGTTTCCTCATGCTAGTAAAGAACTCTGAAAGACAATGGCTTCTGAGTTTTTTTTATGCAGAAGAGGTTTTTCTGGAACCTTGACAGCTGCTCAGCTTCAAGACATGTATTGCACATACACAAGGAGTAAGCAATTGCATCTGCTTTCTTCACACAGCCCTGGAATTCTGTCTTTATGTGAGTGGCCTGGAAAAGAACAACATTTCAAGAATTCCCACACAATCTGTGCAATAAAGAAGGCAGTTGAGGAAAATTCCCAATGCAGAACAAACATTTGTAGATAGGAACTGCAATGATAACATAAGCTTTTAATTTCATGTGATTAAATTGTATTTGGAACTTGAGATGATAAGGCTGTAGAATAGCTTGCTTACATGGTTTATTTTTCCTACTAAAATGGTGGAAGTGCATATTCATCCCCACAAGATGGTGCTCTTTCCATTTCTGAGTTCCAAGCTGTGCAGAAACAACTTATAACCCAATTAAACTTTTAAAGTCATAAATTATTGAGGATACCTTTGCAACAGGAGCCAGTCTTGCTCCTGAGACTTTCATATTTACAAATAATTTGCATAACATTTCCACATGAGAGACTAGAAAATGTAGGGCTCTTCCAGTATTCTCATATTTAATATCAACTACTCTGTTGTAATCCATTATCTTCTGTCATGAGGTCATGCAAGTATGCATTAAGACAGAGTAAAAAATGTTGTTTTGGGTGTTCCACTGACTATTCTGAAATTCAGAAAAAAGCAGTAGGGATTAATCAGCCAGGCCAGTATAATTAATTCATGAAAAGCTACAGCTGTCTTTAAAATCTATGTAGGAAATAGTTTTATCTGTTGTGTGATCTGTAATACTCAGTCTTATGAATATCTTTATTTTATAAATATATTTATCTGGATGGATGGAAGGAAGGAAGGAAGGAAGGAAGGAAGGAAGGAAGGAAGGAAGGAAGGAAGGAAGGAAAATATATGATTCTTGTCATATAACAATTCAATTAATATAACAGTTTACCATAATTCTGTGAGCTAATTAAAAGAATGTCACCTGAACAAAATCTTAAATCACATTCTTTCTTCCTTGAAGATCTAAAGGTGCCTTTAAAATAGGCCTAACTTGTCATACCTCTGTCATATGCTGTCCTGACATTATCCCATAAGTTTACCTGTGGTTTGACCTGTGGTGTGCCATCACAGTTTGATACCACAACTGTGGTGGCACACAAGTCATTTTATTCATAAGACAGACAAACAAATGCACACATCAACTAGCTTGTGTATAATAACAGTAACCAATCCACAGAAACTGATCCAGTATGAGTGTTTGTGTGTGAATTCATTAAGGGTTTTTGCTTCATAGCTATCTGATGAAATTACCCCCACTTAAAGTCATACTATTCTTATGCAACATTCTACCCCTTTGAAAAGTGTATGAGCTGTTTTCTTTGGGTGAGGGGTAGGTGGTATACTTTGGTTCAAGTCTTCTAGTTTTTCTACTTATTTCAGGAGATGCTACCGCTATCATAATCTGAGTCATCACCATAGCACCATTTCACCTAAGATGTCTTTCATTCCTCCAAAACCTTTTGTCTTCTTGAGATTCCAACACATAAGACCAAGTTTCTTCTGGAAAACAGAAGGTGGCATTCATCCATTATTCACCTGGAATCTAGCTTATTTTACCTTAATGGTGACAACATGCAAAGTTCTATGAGAATGTCCTTGAAAGACAGGAGGAGGACAAGGCAATCAGAAGACATGATGAAAACTTCTTAATTTCACAGCACATGGGCAGACTCAACTATGGTTTCAACTAGAAAATTTGAGCATCCTAGATCAAGCCAAGTCCAAAAATTCCTGGAGGTCTGGCACTCAGACAAATTGACCATCAATAAGCACATAGAGATAAATAACGTATACACATCATTCAATCAAAAAACCCCAAAGGTAACCAAAAGACCAAAGCAACTCCTCACCCAAACAATACCCGTACAGACTAATCAATACCAATACAAACAGAGATTAACACTAATATTAATACTAGACCTACAATCAAGTAAACAATATCCCAATTAAGGAGCTACCAATGCAGACAAATAAGCTAACAACAGCCTAATCAAGGAATCTCCAAGCACAATCCCACTAACACTGACAGGACAAACCATTAGTATATAAGAATAACACTAAATTCTACTCCCTTTTAGAACTGATGATGTTATCTAGTTTGATAATTAAATATCTACAAGAAAATCATCAAACTCAGAGAGCACCAAGGACCCCACAGGAGAAGGAGGATCCACAAACTAGGCAATGGTCAGAAAGGAGACAGCTGAATCTCAAGAAATCATGGCGCATAACAAACATTTCTGAAAGTTAAATTGGAAAGGTGAGTGAGAGAGGTGTACTTTCAGTCTTACAATATTTGGTTATAGAAAAACAACATCATACCTTTGTCATTTTGCTTCTTTTGCAACATTGCTGCCAGATTAAAGGAGAAAATACTCTCTTTGGAATCTCAGGAGCCAAATAAATTGTTGCTACGGGAATAATGTTTTCAACCATCTTCCTATTAATAGTAACGAGACAGCAAAAGGAAGCCCTGTCACTAGGGTATTCCTCAAGTGAAATAATTCAAGGTATGGACTGATACCAACAATGGAGCCTTTTTCAGTATCAGTTTCACTATCACAGTCACCCCTTCTGCTTGATAATAAATCTAATTAAAATGCAAACAAATCAGGGGCTCACATTCATAACTCTTCCTGTCATCTTGAACCCGATGCCTATGCTTAAGGAAAATAGTAAAAGAAGTTTTTACTGATTTTCTGAAGGCCAGGATTATCAGTGCCAACTATCTGTTGGGGAACAGGGGAGAAAGATTATTCTGAGTATGGATACTGCAACAGAAAAGACACATTGCCTGGGTGTCATCAAATGACATTATTTCAAGAAAAGGACCTGAAGCATGTCCAAGATGGACCAATTGTAGCTTTTGGATGGTCTTCAAGGGTAGCTCTATGTAGAGCATGTTTCAATACTCCACTGAGAAAATGACTAAGGTAAGAGTAATAGCAAGCAGAAATATGTAGGCATAACCGGGGCACAGGACAAATTCTTACATTTGGTTTTCAAAAGGTATGTGGTCATAAACAAGATGATTTGGAATTTCAAATTGTACAATTAGGCACTAAATTGGCAATAATCATAGTAGAAGATGTTTTCTCCAATCCAGCATCTAGTCCAACTCCCTGCTCAAGCAGGAGACCTTATACCATTTCAGACAAATGGCTGTCTAGTTTTTTCTTGAAAGTCTCCAGTGTTGGGTCACCCACAAATTCTGAAGGCAAGCCATTCCACTGGTTGATTGTTCTCACTGTGAGGAAATTTCTCCTTAGTTCTAGGTCGCTTCTCTCCTTGATTAGTTTCCATCCATTGTTTCTTGTCTTGCACTCTGATGCCTTGGAAAATAGAGTGACCCCTCATCTTTGTGGCAGCCCCTCAAATATTAAAAGACTGCTATCATGTCTGCCGTAGTTCTTCTTTTCATTAGACTAGACATACCCAATTCCTGTAACTGTTCTTCATATGTTTTAGTCTCCAACCCTCTAACCATCTTTGTTGCTCCTCTCTGCACTGTTTCCAAAATATCAACATGGTGGTGTTGTTGTTTTTTTTACATTGGGGTGACCAAAACTGGATGCTGTATTCTAAGTATGGTCATACTAAGGCTTTGTAAAGTGATACTAATATTTCATGTGATCTTGATTCTGTCCCTCTATTAATGTGGCCTAGGACTGCATGACTTGCATGAATTTCACGAGAAAGCACAGACTCTCTCATATTGCTGCCTTGAAGCAATTGGCATGTGGACAATTTGCTATGAATTGTTCAGTCTGCTTGTTCATACCTGGCCAATACATGTTAAATCTAGAGTGGCCTTTTGACTGCTGTACAACTTTATGCCACAATATCTAATTTTTGATTCAAGAGGAAATATAAGTATGCAAGTTATCCTGTTAGATAAGAAACTGTAAGTCAATCTGTTCTCCACGAACCTAACATGATTCTCATTTTATTACATGCAAAATTCCAAATTCAATAGAAATATTTCTAAATATATTCTCATGTTAATCATTAAAAATGTTTAGATGCAACTGGGAAATGTTTGGAAGAAACCCAGGAGAATTACTGGCAGTCCGTATAATGGACTAGATAAAGAAATGATCTCACCCAGCATCAAGCTGTTTCCTATGTTCTCCTGTGTAATACATGCTGTGTTTGTAAAAGGCAAGCAGATGTGAATATGCTAATATAATAATCACTATAAGATGCTAATGCATTGGTGGATAGGACCCTGTATGACAGTGCATATGAGTGAGATCATGCATGTTTATAAGTAATTTGATCTGAAATGGGATTTTTTAAAAAAAATGCTGTATTATGGAACTGAAAATCAGAACACAGCTGCTACTTGAAGTATTAGAAATTGTGGACTGTCCAGATTCACAGCAACACAGTCTTTATGTCACTTGACCACTTGACCACATATCACGTTCAAAATTATGAACACTAGAATATAAACTGAGAGCCAACAGCACTCCTTACTAGCAATGCATATGCACCAAGACAAATTCCTTGTGTGTCCAATCACACTTGGCCAATAAAATTCTATTCTATTCTATTCTATTCTATTCTATTCTATTCTATTCTATTCTATTCTATTCTATTCTGATGATGTTACCTAATTTGGGTAGTTAAAGCTCAGAGAGCACCAAGGACCGCTCAAACTTAGGAAAATGCTACATGCACTACCAAATGTACCTTTGTCAATAGACAATCAGCTTCTTATTCTTACAGTTGTCTGGAACTCCAATAGGAATGATTGAAAATTGCATGACGGATAAAGCATGATGCAATTCTTCTCAATCCACCTTGGTTTTCTCCATTGCCAATCCACCTTTTCAATGTAATAATTTAACCAATGAATTAGTCCTGTTTGCTCAGCTTTGTATATCAGCTGAGTTTAATTCTTAATCTGTATGGTCAATCATATAACACCATATGTGTTATCCGGCACCTATCAGTTCTGCTGGAAGTATAGGTTCATCATAATCAGACAAAACTCATCAATGCTACAAGATGTGTTTAATCTGAAGAAGAAAACCAACACCAGAGAAAGAGGAAATTGGTGGAGTGATCAAGCTAGTTCCGGATAGGTCATGATTTAGTATGCCATATGATTATAACCAGTGTGTATCCTCACAGGAGAGAAGGGGAAAAGTATATTACCGAGAAAACAATTTATTATTTTTTTATGAAGTGGCTCACCTCTTTCCCAGAGGCCTTATCACTCATTTGCTTTTCTCCCACTGTATGAAGAACCTATGATCTGATGATCCATCCATTCATATCTTCCCATTTGATTACCCTTTCTAGTTCTGCGGATTGACATACACAAATGGGGCAGCCTCAGCTCTCTTGCCTGCCACACACTGCCATGTGTAAACATGTGATCAACCCATTTGGTTAAAACAATGAAATACAAACGGTCACTTTTTAGAAACACCATATTTCTTTTGCTCCGTTTTGATAGAAAAAGTTAATATATGACAGTTTATTTTTCTCTGCATAAAATAAACAAAGCTCACAAATTTCCTATATCTCTAGGAAACCATCTAAAATAGTTAGTGCACTGAAACACGCACACGCAAACACACATTAAATTTGATACAATTATCTGTAAGTAGTTGTATTCTTTATTTGTACTAATGAGATAAACATACACAGCAGTAGATATTTACTATTTTAAAAGCTGTAATACTTAGGTACAGACCTCTCCTTCCCACACAGACATATGCACTCACACATGCCAAGTTTTCTAAACATATATTTCTGAGGCAGAATTAAGCAATTAAAATTAAAATCTATATTTTTTTTATTATCTTCTCCTGTCATCAGAGTCCTGCCATACTCTTTCCAAGTATCTGGTAGAGACACTTGTAAACACTATTTTATTCTTTATTTCTTCTTTTTCTTTATTCAGGAAATTTTTGTCTAGCATTCTTCCACTGCAACAAACTAATAAAAACCAATGTAAAATAGTCACTTTGTATTACAGTTTATTCAACCTAGTGGTAGGATGGCATTACACCAAATTCACACAACATTGCTACCCCCACCAAATTTCACCCAAAAAAATGTGTTTCAAATGTTGTCGAAATCCTAAAAATCATTTATTTGGCTTACAATAAGCATTCCAATGTTTGTTCTTAGCTGTGCCACATAAAACATATTTTTTAAAAATGGGTATGTTCGTTTTAAAACATCATTTGGGTCATCTTTTATAAAGGTATGCCTTTATGTTATTACATTTATTTAAAGGAAGAAGAGGAAACCCTATAACTGTCTAACTGAGGACAGCCAGCATGGCCAAACATAAAGGCTACCTGAAATTATGGTTTAGCAACTTCTGAAGAGCCGTAGATTCCCCTTTCCTATTTAAAAGGTTAAAAATCAGCCAGTACAACAAAGTCTCCTCTTGTAAGGCAAAGATATGAACCCTCTGAGGCAGAATTTGAAGGGGTATAAAGCAGTTTAGTTGGCAATTTCTTATTGGTTAGCAGCAGTGGTGGGATTCAGCCAGTTCGCACCTATTTGGGAGAACTGGTTGTTAACTTTCTAAAAAGTTCAGAGAACCGGTTGTTGGAAGAAATCTTATTTTGTAGGAAGGCAGGAAGAAAACATTCTGGTGGGTTCTAGCCTAATCTTTATTGCCCTGGTTACAGAAACCGTCTCTCTGGCTAATCCTTATTATATTGTAACAGCTAAGGTGAAGCGCCCATCGACCCGAATGACGTTGAGTTGGCCACACCCACACAGTCACATGATCACCAAGCCATGCCTACCCAGCTGGTCATTAGGTCAGAGAACCGGTTGTTAAATTATTTGAATCCCACCACTGGTTAGGAATTCTGGAAGCCACAGTCCTCAAGCAGTATGATGGCTGGGGAATTCTGAGAGTTGAAGTCCACACAACTTAAAGTTGCCAAGTCTGAACAGCACTGCTTTACTGACTTAATATGGAAAAGCATAGGAATTATTCCTGAGGTTGTTTTTTTCCTTACCAGTGCATAATCCACAAGGCTGAAGTCTTGAAAGTTATAGTTTCTAATGCATAGGATTGACTACTTACCATTCATCTCAAAAAGAAGACAAAACAGAATGCTTGCTTTCATAAAATCTGCACATAATGATTTATAATGAGAGAGGATAATTTGGAAAGTTCAGTATCATCTAAACAGAAATACAATGCAATTTACCATAATAAGGAATATTGTGAAGTTGCTGTCTAGACTTAAAGTGGATTTGTATTGGGCAGATCTTGAATTACAAGGCTTATCATCACTCCATTTTACAGTAAATATAGATAAGGACACTGTAAAGTGGTGAAAGGAACGTGCTTTGAATATGCCAAAGATCACAATTATTTAACATTAATTTTCAATGTTCAAGTTCTAATTCAAGTTACATCACTATTGTAAATAAACTCTGAAAGTAAGTTCTAACAAACTAGGTTTACCAGCTCTTTTTCCAAATATTGTTTTGCCTCAATCTATGGCTCTACTTGTTTATTTCATCACTTCTTTCTACACATTCTTTAACTTTTCTTCCCTCATTTTTTGTTTTTTTATCTGGATTAGGGATCAATTACAAATTGAAATGTCTATATTTTTTAAAAACAAACAAATAGTTATTTGGCTTTCTATAAAATGTAACATAAAAATATGCTTTTGGTTGCAAAGCTCAGTGGGAAATATCATGGTAAAATGTACCCAGAAGCACAATTTTACACAATAAAAAATGCTATAATCCTAGGTATATCTACTGAAAGTAAATTCTATTGCCAGTGATAAATTTTATTAATTCAACAAATAAGTACTAACAGTTCTTATTTCCTAAGGCAATGCAATGAAGCAATATAGCCAGATTCAAATTCTCTACGCTGGTCTGCCATATGAACATTACTATGACAATCTGGGACAAAGTCAAAGAAAAGTTGCCATTACAAAACCTTTGCCATTACAATAACCAATTCGGAGTGTGTAGTTACAAACCAAAAGTAAAGACCCTCAACATGTTTATATCAAGGTAATCCATTCATTGTGGTAATGAAATATTTTATATTTTCTCACAATATCCTAAATGGTATGAATACACAGACATACTAACTGGTAATCAAAATATATCTGCATATGTCATCCCTAGCCATTGGCCAACAAGTACAAAAAATATGCACATTTCTTTTTTCCATGGACCTTGACTAAACATGTCTGCAGGACAAGAGCTTGCTAGGCATTTATCCACATAATCAGTGATGGGATTCAGCCAGTTTGGGCCTGTTTTTGCTCCCAGGAGGCTTCAGAGAGGCCTTGTAGGCCCAAAACGGGATGTCGGGGGGGCAGAGCACCCCCCATGGCCCATTTTCACTCCCAGGAGGCTGCAGGGAGGCCTACTAGGCCCAAAATGAGGCACGGGGGCGCAAAGCGCCCCCCACCCCCGTGGCCCATTTTTGCTGACAGAGTGGAGGCTCAATTCTGCCTGTCACACCCCCTGGCCACACCCACTATGGCCACACCCACCCAGCCAGTCATTAGGGCAGAGAACCGGTTGTTAAATTATTTTAATCCCACCACTGCACATAATAAGAAATGGTCAAATAGTAAATGATGGTCTAAATAACTAAATTAAGGAACAAAGCTTTCCCTAGTATTTCATAGAGAGACACTTGATAACTGACTTATATTTACAATGGTTGCAGTTTCCTGGGATCATGTGATCCCATTTTACAATCTTCTGACAAGCAAAGTCAATGGGAAAGCCAGATTCACTGAACAAACATGTTACTAACTGAATAATAGCAGTGATTCACTTAACAAATGGGGCAAGAAAATAGACTAGACTAGACTAGACTAGACTAGACTAGACTAGACTAGACTAGACTAGACTAGATTTTTTTTTAATTGGCCAAGTGTGATTGGACACACAAGGAATTTGTCTTGGTGCATATGCTCTCAGTGTGGGCAAAATGGAGCAAAACTCACTTAATAAATGTCTCAGTAACAGAAATTTTGGGCTCAGTTGTGTTCATAAGTCAAGGACTACATTAAACAATTGCAACCAGCCTGCTTTCTGTAGAAGTATATTGCATGAGTCAGAAAGAGGGCTGAGAAAATAACTACAGATCCCTCACATCCTGGACATAATCTGTTTCAATACCTCCCCTCGGGTTGCCACTATAGGACATTACATGCCAAAACAACTAGACACAGCGACAGTTTACCCTCCCATACCATCACTCTGCTAAATACCTAATCCTCACAGTATTGTTTTATGCCTGAGTATATTCACCCAAATTGTATGGCTGTACTATTATTATTATCCTTCTCATCTTCTTTACTACCCCCTCTTTACTACTATCATTATAATTATTATTACCCTGTTGCTTTGCTTATATATTGAGAGCTTTTGCGCTGGAGACAAATTCCTTGTGTGTCTAACCACACTTGGCCAAATAAAGTATTCTATTCTATTCTATTCTATTCTATTCTATTCTATTCTATTCTATTCTATTCTATTCTATTCTATTCTATTCTATTCTATTCTACTCTACTCTACCCTACCCTACCCTACCCTACCCTACCCTACCCTACTCTACTCTACTCTACTTTATTCTTTATTTTGTGAGCTCACTCTCACAAGCTGTCCATTTTTTTTTATTGAACAATAAGCTCCATCTGTTCCATAAGCTTTGTTGGGCAAGATCTACATGGTGATGTAATCCCTGAGCAAATTGTGATCCTTCAAAATGCCACCAGAGATTGGAACAATTGTCAGGAAATCCCAAACACCAGGTGGCAAATTAAACCGTTATAATGACTAATATATGTAAAAACATGTCAATGTAATCTATCTGGTTATAGAACACTTGACCTATTAACCATAGCGAGATCAACAAAGCATGATTTATTTCTGAATCAAGATTAGCTGAAATAAAAATTAAGCACATTTACACACGTATTGTATGCGTACATCTAAATTTACACATATATGGTATGTGTTAAATATAAATTGTGTCCACAATTTATATTTAATGTGAGAAAGTCCAGAGTAAAACAATTTCAACATTCTCTGATTAAAACTTCATCTGGACTTCAAATCTGTGCTGTGACATAAAGGGCTAACTGGATCAGATGAAGAAAAAGTTTTGGTCTATAGTCTAAAAACAATTACCTTGAAGAAAGTTCCATTGAGTTTTGTGATATTTATTAAAGGCTCGCCCACGCAGCAATAATAACAAACTTTCCTCTGTTCTTTGAGATGGGAGAAAAGAATGCAAACAGAAAAACTGTTCCTCTGAAGCCTACCTCTTCTTTGCCTCAGCATTGCTGAAGCTCATAGTGTCAGTGCCTCTACAGAAAATAATATTAAATATTTTCAGGTCAATCTCAGGAGTAGGCCAGCAACAAGATGGTGATTCCACTGGACTCCATGTCCTGAGTGAATGATGTAGTGTGTCCCTAAGCCTGGGCAAAGTAGCTGTGTGGATGAGCTCTGTGTAACATGAAAAACTATACTTAGGGTACTTCTACACAGCTTATTCACCCTGGAATCCCTCCTAAAGTAATTTGAATCTGCCACAATCATACTAATTTCTGCTGTCTTCAAAACAGAGAAAACGTGATAGCCTCAGATAGCCTGGGGCCATGCAATGGAGGGCTTTAAAGGTGATAACCAATATCTTGAAATCAGTGGTGGAATGTAAAATTTGTTACTACTGGTTCTGTGGGCGTGGCTTGGTGGGGGGATAATGTGACTAGGTGGGCGTGGCCAACTTTTTTTTTTAATTTTTCAAAGCATTTTTTCTACAACCTCTTCAGCCAAAGAAGTTGTAAAAAGATGCTTTTAAAAGGTTCTGACGATCCCAGCTGAGTTGCCTGATCGTCAGAGGCTTTTCTTTTCTTCTAAAAGCATTTTTTTTGCCTTTAAAAGAAAGAAAAGCCTCTGATGATCAGGCAACTCAGTTGATCGCCATAGCCTTTTAAAAGCATTTTTTTTAACAATCTCTTCGGCTGAAGAGGTTATAGAAAAAAATGCTTTTAAAAGGCTCTGACAATCCCAGCTGAGCCACATGATCATCAAAAGCTTTTAAAAGCGTGTGTTTTTTTCCGGGTGATCTGGTCCAAACCAGGAGCATTTCACCCCTGCTTGAAATGCACTCAGGAAGCAAAGCAGCAACTAGTGGAGCTTGTGCAACAGGGATGTAACAAAGGTGATTCTAGGGGATTTACTTTCTTTCCATTGACATAACCAATAGGAAAGTCAAAGAATCCCATCCAATCAGCATCCTGCTCCCTAAGTTACAGTATCGCTGGTCATAGAGCAACAAAAATTCCATTAATTCTTTTGCAGTTCCTATGAAGAAGAAATTGCTAAGCTTCCTCTTTATTTTCCAGCACATGTAGGTTTATAAAGAAAAGAAACCTGAAATGTTTCTTAAATGGAAAACTATGCAAGGAAAGACTGACAGCAAAATGATATAAATAAAAGCACTGAAATCCTACAAAAGCTTCTTAGCTGACTTACCACCATTCTTTGTTTCATTTAAAGGCTCCTGTAAATGATGAATGTGAAATGATAGCAATCCAGCAATTTCAAACTGGATTCTGTTCCTGAATGTTGTAACCATTTGCAAATTGCTACAGTGTCTGGATTGCTGAAATGATAAATAAATAAATAAATTTCAAGTAATGGATACATAAAACTACAACCTTTGGGACACTTAGAAAGGGCTAAATTTGAGCCGAAGAATAGAGGCAAGGTAATGACTATGAAGAAAAAACAAACCACTGACAAAACAATCAACAATGTGATATCAATCACATTCTGAGAGAACCAGAATGGTGCGACACATTGATGTAGAAATAACCTTAGTACATTTCTCTGCCTGTTACTTCTTATGGATTGAGGTATTTATGTTTATAAATCGCCTCATAGAAACAGCAGTTCCATAACTACATTTCAGTGTCAGAAGAATGAAAGCGTGAAATCTTAATTCGACAAAACAAAAATGTTTGTGTTTAATTACTATCCTAAGCTATAAGAGCAGTGTGTATTGGTTTATTTGTACCAATTAAAGACTCTGTCCATCAAGGAGATGTGAACCAGTGAAAAGGCAGATGTGTGACCTTGGTTTTCCGATCCATGGGGATGAAAAAGCAAATATGTGTAGAAAGACAGAATGTGTGGGAAGAATGTATCTTCTATTTCAAACATTTGTTTATGTTTTTTTTCAGAGTTAATGCTTATCTGTTTTGAAAGATGGTAATAGACTCTACGTTATGAAATATTTTGTTTTTGCAACTATTACACTTCATTTTTGTAGTGACTGCCTTGCTTATTTCCTCTATGTTTTGGGGTTTTTTTGTTTTTTGTTTTTGTCTTTTGAGATGTATTTAATAACTTGAACTGAGAACCTTTTAGACATGAAGCTCTAAAATACAGAAGACAAAAGAAAGATACCATGGCAGCCCCATGTCTATCTAGAGTTTATAAAAATATTTATAGTTTATTTAAAAAAAAAACTATAACAGAGTATAAACGATGTAATTGTTAGCAACTTTGATCTTCTCCCCTGGCCAAATCAATAGATTGGCATTTCATTTATATATGATTATATCTTCATTAATTCAGTTTATATAGCTGCCCATTCGACATAGAACTGAGGGTGGCATCAGTAAACAACAATTACGTGCATATAAAATGGCACAATGAACAAATAAAAATCAAACACAAAAATTCGTCCTCTTGGTAATGCAAGCCTCCTGTTCAGACCTATGAATTTGCAGATCCTGAGTGGAAGAGCATTTGTAACCTATTTAGATTTATAAAGGCCCCCTTTGCTCGGTTTTTATTCTTGTCATTTCTGAACTCAGATATCAGTACTAAACTAAATTTGTTATTTTTCTTCCAGTTGGTAGAGTGGGATTATAAATAGACATCTGTAACTATTCTGTTCCAAATAACACTAGTTTAGCAGAGCTCGGTAAGAGAACTGCAAAGAAGAGCAACAGAAAACAGAACTATTATGTGTGCCATTTTTCCAAGATGCATTTTGGTTAGGATGCAGGGATCGTTAATCCATTTTAGTGGAATAGAAGACAGGGGAAGGCATGTCCATTAAAGCAGAAATTTATTAATCTGTGTGGGTTATTTATTTATTTATTTCTGACCTTTATTATTTTTTACAAACAAAATACCTATCCAATACAACTTCCTCCTCCTATTTTTCCCACAACAACAACCCTGTGAGGTGAGTTGGTCTGAGAGAGTGACTAGCCCAGCTGGCTTTCATGGTTGAGACTAGAACTCATGATCTCCAGGTTTCTAGGGTGTTGCCTTAACCACTGGACCGAATTGCCTCATATTATGTTTGCACATTTTGCATATTTCACACATATCAGAAACATCCATGATGTTTTTTTATGTATTATATACAATTCATGCATAAGTTATATTCATGATTTTATGAATACACAGAAGCAAACATGTACATTTTGTCGGTTGCATTCAGAGCCTGTAAAACTGAGATTTGTTATATTCAGAATTTAGTATATTCGGGGGGGGGGGATCCTCTCTGTTCTGAAAACTCTGTAGTCACATTTTTTAAAAAAAGATTATGCACCATCAATTAGAAGATTAATCATGCTGGCCTATAAAATCTGAAGGTTTGTAGAGCTTGTATACTTTTAATATTTTATTATCTTTAAAAATGATCGCTGTTACAATATCCTTGTGAATTTATGAACATATTCCCATTTTACACCCTCCTATCTCCAATTCAGCCTTGCAGTCTCATCGTGGCAGGAACAGATGAGCAAAAATGCTGGGAGTTTATGCCAAGAGTAGATACTCCAGCAAGGTCTTCAATGACATGAACAAGACGTACTCCAAAACTGACTAACACCTACAAAGGCCTGAAGGAAGTTTTTAACCCCACTTTCTTTATTCCAACAGTAGAGCTGCTCCTTTCCTTCTAGATATTTATGTGGAGCTTTAGCAAGCAGAGCAAACCACTCTGAGGTTATATTTATCATGTGTACTCAAGGAATGGGAACAAATAGTGACTGTGGGAAGGAGGCTCCTCCTCCTTCTAAAAGAATGAAATATTTAGAGAAATATTAAAAAGGCAAGATATTATATTTCCCCAAATGGAGAAACATGCTCTTAAAACAAGCCCCAGTCTCCCTGCCCCAAAGCAGAAATTGAGGAAATGCAGATTTGGTAATCCATTCAAGACAGGATATTTTGAAACAAAGGCAGAATGGTAGGTTTAGAAGCAGCCCAGAGCAGTCCAAAGCCCCTTCATTGCACCACCCCTCAGCTGTTCACAGTCACAGAAACCTGGGAGTTCAGATAAACAATAAGCCAGAGGTTGACCAGATTAGCTCAGACAAGCACCTAGGATTTGAATTTCCTCTTTTGCCTATAGTCAGCTATGACCCCTGCATAACCGCTACATGACCCCATAGTAATCTGGCAACAGCAATAGAATGTTAAAGAATATGTACAGGAACAGGAAGCTCAAATACAAAGGTCAAAGAAGGTATAACCCCCCACCTCAACTCCATTTTCAGCTGCACCAGAGCCTGATGTTCTGCTTCATCAATAAATGCACCCTTTTTCCAATCAGCCTCCAGCCTCCATTTTGTCTCCAGTGCTTTTCTCCCAGGATTGGACCTAGAGCTGGATATTTCTTCCAACATGACAAACATACAGACTAAAGATGAAATTTCCATTCTTGGCAGGTGTGTACAGAAAATAAACACATTCTAATTATAACAAACATTTTAGAGTTATTGTTTTTTTTAAAAAAAAATAGCTAGGTATGTGACCTACTTAAGAATATCTACTGGGTGCTTTTAAACTTTATTCAAACAGAAGCATTTTAATGATTACAAAGATTAATTATATGCTAGAAAGAAAGAGTTTAACATAACTTTATGCGTTTTCAACACAATATCATTATGGGCGCTGCAAAGGTCATTGCAGCTGCCCAGCTAAAACAAGCAGGAACCTGAATCAGACAGCAGTGATATAAGGAGATTCTGGAAGTAGATGATCACACAGAAAATGTACTGTTTATATTGCACAGAAGAAAGCAATGGCAAACCAGTCTTATATTTCAACAAGGAAACCACATGGATAGGCAAGATAAAGGGAGTTACCACATGATGGTCCCTCAGGTTAGAGGGGATTCAACATTCCATTAAGGAAGAACCAGGGATAATGATATGTATGATGCAGAAAAAAATTATGATATATGGTTGGTGATATTGCCATACAGGAAAGAATAATCTGAAAGTGCAAAAACAGAATTCTGTTGGGCACCTGAAACTCAAGAATATGGGATAGGTCAACAGAGAGAAAAGTGAAATAAATCAACTACACATTAATATCTTAGGCATCAGCAAACTTAAATGCATTGGAATTGGACACTTTCAGTCATGAGATAATGGTATTTACTACCCAGGAAATGAAAAGCAAAAAATGGCATTGTTTCATTTTATTTATATTTGATTTAATTTAAACAAAAATAATTTTAAAAAATGACAAAAACATCCAACCTCCCCACACAAAACATACAAACTAACCAAAGATAAGAAAAAAAAAGAACAACCATACTATAAAATATGTAGGCATATCTTATAGCTATCAGATATTAAACACTATTTTGAAATTTCTAGATTGCGGAAAATGAATAGAAATATCTGGTTTTTGTAAAATGTCATAAAATATGTGCCAAATGAAAACACATAACATCATTTTTTATTGGTAAGTGAACTTGCCTTTTCAAAAACAAATAAATTCCATATCTCTTAAATTCAGTCCTTAATATTGGGAGTAACATTACATTTTAAATTTCTTTAAATAATTTTAGAAATACTTATAGTAGTAGTAGTAGTAGTAGTAGTAATAGTAGTAGTAGTAGTAGTAGTAATAATAATAATAATAATAATAATAATAATAATAATAATAATAATAATAATAATAATAATAATATCATCAGAGTTGGAAGGGACCTTGGAGGTCTTCTAGTCCAACTCCCTGCCCAGGCAGGAAACCCTACACCATTTCAGACAAATGGCTATCCAACATTTTCTTAAAAATTTCCAGTGTTGGAGCATTTACAACTTCTGCAGGCAAGTTGTTCCACTTATTAATTGTTTTAACTGTCAGGAAATTTCTCCTTAGTTCTAGGTTGCTTCTCTCCTTGATTAGTTTCCACCCATTGCTTCTTGTTCTACCCTCAGGTGCTTTAGAGAACAGCCCGACTCCCTCTTCTCTGTGGCAACCCCTGAGATATTGGAACACTGCTATCATGTCTCCCCTAGTCCTTCTTTTTATTAAACTAGACATACCGAGTTCCTGTAACCGTTCTTCATATGTTTTAGCCTTCAGTCCCCTAATCATCTTCGTCACTCTTCTCTGCACTCTTTCTAGAATCTCAACATCCTTTTTACAACGTGGCGACCAAAACTGAATGCAATATTCCAAGTGTAGCCTTACCAAGGCATTATAAAGTGGTATTAACACTTCACGTGATCTTGATTCTATCCCTTTGTTTATGCAGCCCAGAACTGTGTTGGCTTTTTTGGCAGCTGCTGCACACTGCTGGCTCATATCTAAATGGTTGTCCACTAGGACTCCAAGATCCCTCTCACAGTTACTACTATTGAGCAAGGTACCACATATCCGGTACCTGTGCATTTTGGTTTTTTGGCCTAAATGTAGAACCTTACTTTTTTCACTGTTGAATTTCATTTTGTTAGATAGTGCCCAATGTTCTAGTCTGTCAAGATCTTTCTGTATCTTGAGCCTATCTTCTGGAGTGTTGGCTATTCCTGCCAGCTTGGTGTCATCTGCAAATTTGATGAGTTCCCCATATATCCTCTCGTCCAAGTCATTGATGAAGATGTTGAAGAGTACTGGGCCTAAAACAGAGTCTTGGGGTACTCCACTGCATACTTCCCTCCATGTGGATGTAGTTCCATTGAGAACTACACGTTGAGTGCGGTTGGCCAGCCAGT
This sequence comes from Ahaetulla prasina, assembly GCF_028640845.1. Taxonomy (NCBI): domain Eukaryota; kingdom Metazoa; phylum Chordata; class Lepidosauria; order Squamata; family Colubridae; genus Ahaetulla; species Ahaetulla prasina. The sequence continues at coordinate 92,848,403 of NC_080541.1, read as the reverse complement.
TACGAATCCATCTGGTGGTGGTGCTGTCTAACCCACATTTTTCTACTTTATCTATGATCTACTTTATCAAATGCTTTACTGAAGTCCAAGTAAATTATATCGACAGCATTCCTCTGGTCCACTAATTTTGTCACTTTGTCAAAGAATGCGATAAGATTAGTCTGGCATGATCTGTTTTTGACAAACCCATGTTGGCTTTTGGTTATTATTTTGTTTGCTTTTAGGTGTTTGGTGATTCGTGGCTTGATTATCTTTTCCAGAATCTTCCCTGGTATTGAGGTTAGGCTGATAGGTCTGTAATTTCCTGGATCTGTTTTTTTTCCTTTTTTGAAGATGAGCTCTTTTCCAGTCCTCTGGCAGCTCCCCTGTGCTCCAGGTTCTTTGAAAGATATAGTTCAGTGGTTCTGAGATTTCGTCTGCCAGTTCCTTCAGAACCCTGGGTTGTAATCCATCTGGTCCTGGTGATTTGAACTCGTCTAGGGTAGACAGGTGTTCACTTACCATTTTTTTCCCTATTTTAACTTGTGTTTCTAATCTGTTTTTTGTGGTGCTGTTTTTGATAGGTTGGATTGTTTTTTCCTTTTGTGTAAAGACAGATGCAAAATATAAGTTAAGTAGATCTGCTTTCTCCCTGTTGCTTGTCACCTTCTTGCCACTTTCTCCCAGCAATGGGCCAATTGTTTCCTTGACTTTTTTCTTGTTTTTAACATGTTGGAAGAAGCTTTTTTTGTTATTTTTTACTTTTGTTGCTAGCCTTTGTTCATTGTGAGCCTTAGCTTTCCTCACTTCATCTTTACAGGCTCAGGCTATTTGCTGATATTCTGCCTTATAATTTATTATGATATTGTTCATTGCACAGTCAGCCAGATGTTCATCCTGGATTTGTCATTTTGCCTATTTTCTCAAATTATTATTTCTAAAATAATAATAATGATGATGATGATAATAATAATAATAATAATAATATACACATACACATACATATACATATAATTATAATTATATAATATATTAATATTATTATTATATACAGAAGGCCACCTTACTGGAATCTGCTCGCATAATTCGCCGATACATCACGCAGACCTAAACGCTTGGGAAGTGTTCAACTAGTGATCTGTGATATGAAATCCAGCATAGTTATCTCGTTTGCTGTGTATACTGTCATTTTGTGTAAATAATAATAATATAACACTATTTCTAATACTAATAATTACAATAATTAAAGCAATATCTGACACTTTTTATCCATAATTTCTCAAAAATCTTTTGGAATGGGGTGTTTAACAGATATAAATAATAATAATAATGATAATAAATGTTGCATTGCCTGAAGACAGCAAAATCAAACAAAAAGAACTGAAGAAAACTACCAAATTCAAAGATCTGCAAATAGAAGTAGAAGAAATATGACAAAAGAAAGCAAAGTTAGTCCCAATAATAATACAGTAGCAGCTTGGGTGCAATTCCATAACAAGTGGAGCACCATTTGAACATTATCAGCATTAACAAAATCAGTTGATTTCAAAAGATAGCTTTACTTGGAATAGTGTACATCAACAATACCTTTAACGCTATAAAAAACCAGTTGTGTATTTCATTTTCTTGAGAAGGAATCAAGAGGTGGATAAAAATGCCTAATCCAGTCTAAACATCAACAAAAATAAAAATAATTAATAATTAATTAATTTTCAGAGTTTGCAACCATAGCATGACTTTAACGTCTTTGAAGACAAAAATAATAACAAATTATTGTTATTAAAATATTTTCTTATTTATGTATTTTAAAATCTTATTCCAGAATGATATCACTCACTCACTAAAGTGTCTCACAGAAATGGTTAATTCTTATTGAAAAGTAGAGAATAAGAAATATTACCTTGTTGGAAATATGCAAGTTCCATTATCAAGGCAGCAAAGAGTAAAACATTTTTAAGTCCATAACATTCAGATCATATTCAGAAGCAGCCAGCCAAACACCTCCCTAATTCACTGAACTGTAAGTAGAATAGACAACAAACTGGAATTACTTCAATACAATACCGTGTTTCCCCAAAAATAAAACCTCCCCCAAAAATAAGCCCTCCCAAAAATATTTAAATGCATGCGCAGCCGGTCGGGTTAGGTTTAGGAAAACAGAGCTGGAAATCAGGTAAGCCAGTAAGAAGAGTCCCGACTTGCTCCATGCACCCCAAAATAATAAGACATCCCCCAAAAATAAGGCCAAGCGCTTATTTTGGGGTTCAAAAAATATAAGAAAGGTTTATATTTTGGGGGAAACACGGGAAAAATGGGTGCATTATTGAGAGACCTGAAGAACCAAGTTGGGAACAACAGTCCTGAAGAACTATTTCATTGCTAGTAATCAACATTGACTTGATATCACACAATCAAACTCTTAATCAAGTTCCTTTTTACAGACATTGATCTGAATCTGAGATTGTGCATGTTTTAAAGTTTGACTGCTTGCAAGAATAAACTGCTAACAGCTCCTAAACAATCGGGCTGATATATATTCTTAGCTATGCTCCTGATTCTTCGAAAAAACACCTATTTTCTAAGATAGGATGAAAATATGCAAAGTAAGTAATATGTAATTTGTGATAATCTACTTTGTTTTAATGCTGATCAGATGTAGTTCTGGCCTAATCATGCTAGAAATTTGAATCCTGTTTTCATGGTATTCAGTTTCCAATTGTTGGCAGAGTTTTAAATATTTTAGCGTAGAGAAAACAAGATTATTTGAATTTAAAACAGCAATGCATGGAATGTAATTCTGCACTCGCTTGTAGCCTAAGCATGTTTACCTAGAAGCAAATCTCTGGGATATCACTTCAAAAAACATAGATTTTAGCAGGACTAATAAATCAGCTATGAAAAAAAGACAATGATTATATAGTAGCAGAGAGATTCAGAAAGTGCTAAATCCAACACTAGTGTTAGAAATCAATGAAAAAGATGATGATGATGATGTTGTTGATGATGATCATGGAGATGATGGAGAAGATGGTGGTTGTAGTGGAGGAGGAGGAGGAGGAGGAGGAGGAGGAGGAGGAGGAGAATCAAACTGAAATTTGGCAGTTATAGTGAATGCATTAAAAAAATACAAATCTGAATTTCCTGCAAAAAGGAGAGGCTCTCCTGTAACTTAACTGAAAAAAGGAACTGGGATTTTCATCATTTAGAATAGGAAGGAAGGAAGGAAAGAAGGAAGGAAGGAAGGAAGGAAGGAAGGAAGGAAGGAAGGAAGGAAGGAAGGAAGGGGTGGTGGGTTGCTACCGGTTCACCCTGGATCGGGCAAACCGGTAGCGACAGCAGTGGGAGGCTCCGGCCACCCACCTGGACGCTTAAGCATGTGCATGCATGCGAGCAAACCAGCAGTAAACTAGGTTTCAATTTAGTTTGGAAGGATATCTAAGGTAAGTGTATACATTTGAAAATAAATTTCATTGAATCCACCAATGCACGTTCTTACTGATGTTTGCATCAGATTCTTTTTTCCCCCTTCCTCTTCCTTTTGCATTTAAACAATTCACTGCATTTTAGCAATGACTCTTGCTTACTTTGGTGAATTGCCTGATAAAATAGTTCTGAAATCCAGGATTTTAGTATTCATAAATTTTCAGATTCCAGCTGTTCTAGTTCTGTGTCAAAACAATCCTTCTCATTTCTTCTCTCTGTTTTCCCTACTCTGAAAGGTGAGTTTTCATTGGCTTCAGGAGAGATAAAAACTGTGGAAATGAATTAAAGCTTTTAAAATATGATTTTAATTTTCCAATCCATATGTTTCAGAATTCTAAAGAACAGCTGCACAAATATCTCCAAATACTAGAAGGCCAGCAGGTGATCGGAGCTACATGATTATTTTCAGCCAAACTTTCTGTTATATATGCTAACTTTCCTGACAGTTAGAACAATTAATCAGTGGAACAACATGCCTCCAGAAGTAGTGAACGCTCCAGCACTAGAAGTTTTTAAGAAGAAATTGGACAAGCATTTGTCTGAAATGGTATAAGATTTCCTGAGCAGTGGAATATCAAGTCTCCTGAGGAAGGTGTTTTCTGAGTAGAGGATTGGACTAGAAGATCTCCACGGTCCCTTCCAACTCTGTTATTCTGTTATATCTATATCCATCCATCTGTATCTCTATCTCTATCTCTATATGTCTATCTTTCTATCTATCCATCTATATCTATATTATCTCTCTCTGTCTGTGTCTCTGTCTCTGTCTCTGTGTCTCTCTGTGTCTCTCTGTTTCTGTCTATCTGTCAATCTATATTTATATCATCTATCTGTGTCTGTGTGCGTGTGCATGTGTGCACATATTCTTTTTTCTGCTGATTTACAGAATAAAAATAACTAACTAGAGTCTTCTGGTGATCAGTCAATGTCTTCTCTATGGCCTCTTTACAGTGGTGAAATCCATTTTTTTTTACTACCGGTTCTGTGGGCATGGCTTGGTGGGCATGGTGTGATGTGGCTTGGTGGGTGTGGCTTGGTGGGTGTGGCTTAGTGGATGTGGCAGGGGAAGGATACTGCAAAATCTCCATTCCCACCCCACACTGGGGCCAGCCAGAGGTGGTATTTCCCGGTTCTCCAAACTGCTCAAAATTTCCGCTACCGGTTCTTTAGAACCTGTCAGAACTTGCTAGATTTCACCCCACCTCTCTATTAGTCCAGATTAGTCCTCATCCTTATTACGGGAGTTACAAATCTCTCTCTCTCTCCCTCCCTCCCTCCCTCCCTCCCTTCCTCTCTTTCATACAGAGATTTTTTGTTATGTTTTGCAAAACATACAAAAACCACCTAACAACATTTGTTGGCTGCTATATATGAAATTTTAGAATCAGCTATCCTTCACTCCAGTGATTTACCCAAAAGAGTTCATGTGGCTACTGGGTGGGATGTTTCATTTAGCCAGCCTCCTATATCTTGATTTTCCAAGAAGTGGCCATATAGGTCAAAACTAAATTTCTCATACCATGAGGTATGCCACTAAGTTAGAAAAACAAGTTTCTTTCAATTTACTTCCTTTATTCTGGCCATGTATTCTGAGTGTTGTGTGCGGGGGGAGGGGGGAACGTGGCAAAAGTTTGAAAAAATGGTCATGTCACTTTTTTCAGTAACTTTGAACCAGGGGTGAAATGCTTCCTGGTAGCAAAAACCGCCCCCCACCCCCACCCCAGCTGAGCCACAAGATCATCAGAGGTTGGGTTTTTTTAACTTTTTTTTATTAAAAAGTTTTACAAAGTTTTTGCAAATTCTCCCTCCACCCCTCACTCAGCCTCTCCCCCCTCCCCCCTCCCCCCTTTCCCCAATCCCCCCCCCCGGACTTCCTGGATCAAAACTAAAAAAAAACCTCTGATGATCGTGCGGCTCAGCTGGGTGCTAGCCAAAAAATGGGTGGGGGGGAGAGTCGGTTTTTCCTGCCAGCAGGCTCCCTGAAGCCTGAAGCCTGCTGGGAGGAAAAACGGACTTTCCCCCCCTCCCCATTTTTTGGTGTGGCTAGAGGCTTCAGGTAGGCTGGGAGGAAAAACAGGGTGTGTTGGGGGGGTGTTTTTGAGAGAGAGAGAGAGAGAGAGAGAGAGAGAAAGAAAGAAAGAAAGGAGGGAGGAACACAGGGAAGGAAGGAAGGAAGGAAGGAAGGAAGGAAGGAAGGAAGGAAGGAAGGAAGGAAGGAAGGAAGGAAGGAGCAGAGGAAGGAAGGAGTATAAACCTGGCACTAGACACAGCTTCAGAGGATAATCCAGTCCAGGATAATCCAGGATAATCCAGTCCATCAAATCCAGGGGTCTCCAACCTTGGTCACTTTAAGATTTGTGAACTTCAACTTCCAGAATTCCTCAGCCAGCGAAGTTGGCTGAGGAACTCTGGGAGTTGAAGTCCACAAGTCTTAAAGTGGCCAAGGTTGGAGACCTCTGATCTAGTCCAACCCTGCTCCAGCAGGACATTGTTAGTGAGTTTCTGTCTTTTGATCCCCCAATCACATAGCCATGCCAACCCAGTCACATGACCCCCCACCAAGCCACGCCCACAGAACCGGTAGCAAAAAAAATTAGATTTCACCCCTGCTTTGAACGGTCACTAAATGAACTGTTATAAGTTGAGGACTACCTGTATTCTTGAGTGAGAGAAATTTGAGTGATACAGTGGTTGGTGTCTTTGACATTCTTCATTTATAGCTGGGCAAACAAATGGTAGTTTCCAGATCTGAATATTTATTTTGCATATCTTCTAGTAGTTGGGCATGATTTGGACCTTGGGGAGGAAAATGGTTTGTTTTCCTAGAATTATACATATTAATGAAGGAATTATCGAAGTTTGTTGGTAGAATGATAGAGACAGATGAGCAATTATATTCTTATTATGGAGGTGGTGGGAAGTCTGCGCTAAACCGTTACCTATATTAATGTAACCTTTTTCAGAGTCTCTAAGTGAGACCTGAATAGAATTTTATGATGAAAGCATGTATGACAAAGAAATAAGGGCCAATATTTTCCCTGTTTTTTTCTCCCTTTGATCTGAATTCTGAAAATATATCCTAGTGAAACTCTTGCAAAAAAGAATGACAAAACTAAAGCTTTAGGGAAAAAAACCCTATTATTATTAGTGGACAATTTGGATAGGGGGAAAGAACTATAAAGTAGAAATTTGTAAAATAAATTCTACTGTACATGGAAGATGGAACGGATTAAAAAAAACTTGAAAGGTAATCATTTTAAGATACTGTATATTTCAGTTTTGTTTTGTACATTCCTATGCAATGTTTTTCTCTTTTCTGTTGCCCTGCCCTCCTGTATAAGGATTTTTGAACGATCGTATGTACATTAAAGTATGCCAAACTGCATTAAAATAGCAAATATATGACATTTTAGGTGCAAGGATGCAAGTTATCTCTTTGTACAGATGCATTAATGATCGGAGAATCTGTACCTTCTGAATGCCTATCTAGATGAATCCCTCCCAAAAGTCAAATTAAACTAGACAACCCGTACCCCATTGGCTCAGGGTTTCAGACTTATTTCCTTACATAAACAGAGAAACAGAATGACTGTAGGTGAGCAAAAAGCAGTGGGAACCAGAGTGATTTCCAATTTCCTGCTGGCTTTCCCATGGAGTCCCCTTGCAGAAAACTGGCAATGAACATCAGAAATCTTTCTTCCTTCCTTCCCTCCTTCTTTCCTTCCTTCCTCCCTCCTCCCCCCCTTGTTCCTCCCTCTGCCTGCTTGCCTGCTTGCCTGCCTGCCTGCAAGAACACTAAAGATTAAATCACTATAAGCTTTGTGAGATCTTTAAAGGATATTTTAAAATTATGCATCCGAGAATGTGCATAATCTCAAAAATTGTGATCATACATGTCTCAGATTTTAATCTCATTGAAATCTATTGCATTTGTAATTAAATTGATTATAAATTACCGTATTTTTCAGAGTATAAGACACACCAGAGTATAAGACTCATTTAGTTTTGGGGGAGGAAAATAAGAAAAAAAAACTGGTTGGCAGGTGGATTGGCCTCCTGGAATACCCCTAATCAGCTGTTTCCAGAGGTGAATTTTAGTAACAGGTTCCTTGGTTGTGAGCTCTGTGCCTTGCTTTTTTTTTTTTTTTCCCTGCGTCTGAAACTCTGTTTCAGAAAAAAACTTTTTTCTGCCTCTGAAAACCTCTGAAACAGAACTTCAGAAAAAAAGCCTCTGAAGCTCTGTTTGGGGGCTTCTTTTCTGAAGCTCTGTTTGGGGGCTTCATTTCTGAAGTTTCATTTCTGATGCTTTTTTCAGCCTCTGAAACCTCCGTTTGAGAAGCTGGGGGGGGCTACATTCTGAATATAAGAAGCATCCAGATTTTCACCCTCTTTTTTGGGGAAAAAAGATGTGTCTTATACTCTGAAAAATACGATACATGAAATTAAGATTTTCAGTAAGTGGTTTAGAAATCCTAGAGCAGCGATGTCCAAACTTGGCTCCTTGAAAACTGATTGACTTCAACTCCCAGAATTCCCCAGCCAGCAACTTGCTCATATTTATAGCTCATGCTGGCTGGGGAATTCTGGGAGTTGAAGTCTTCAAGGGGTCAAGTTTGGACACCCCTGTCATAGAGGAACAACAGTATGTGATCTTCTCAAGGGGAAGTGGCAATGAAGGAAAAAGTAGCAATCATAAGGAAAATGATATTCAGTGGCGGAATTAACATATGCAGCAAACATATTGAAAAAATAGAAATCAAAACATGAGAAGCATTCATGAAACTGAGAAGCTATCAGTGCTCTCTGAGCTTGGTTGTTTTCTTGAAGACATTTCATTACTCAAACTAGATGGCATCATTCTAGCACTAATGACTACCTACATAGCACTACCTAGTTTGGGTAATGAAATACCTGCAAGAAAACAACCAAACTCAGAAACACTAAGGATCTCTCACTTCAACCCTGAGCTACAAATATTCTCCTTTTTTTTTTTTTTTTGCCATTCATGAAACTTTCTGTGGGGGAAATAACAGCAAATCAAATATTAAAGGGAAATTAGCAATAATTAAGGGAATAGCATTTAAAACTGTTAAGAGTGTTGAAGGAGTAACAATAGCTGCTGACCATTATTGTTTGATGGTTTATCTCTTGGCTTTTTGAAGCAATGGTTCTTTTGGAGTTGGAGTTCAGACCAGTTTAGAGGGCCATTGATTGATTGATTGATTGATTGATTGATTGATTGATTTTATTTTGTCAAGCATGTATTTTATGACAGATAAAAGTGTAAACATAATTATAAATACATGAAAAGAAAACATTAGGACAGGGACAGTAGGCACACTGGTGCACTTATGCAGACCCCTTACAGACCTCTTAGGAATGGGGTGAGGTCTACAGTAGACAGTCTATGGTTAAAGTTTTGGGGATTTAGGGAAGAAAGAGACAAGCAGTGCATTCCAGGCGTTGACAACTCTGTTACTGAAGTCCTATTTTCTGCAGTCTAGTTTGGATCAGTTTACCATGAGTTTGTATCTATTGTATGCTCTTGTATTGTTTTGGTTGAAGCTGAAGTATTCATTGACTGGTAGGACATTGTAGCAGATGATTTTATGTACTATACTTAGGTCAGATCAAAAACGGCAAAGTTCTAAATTGTCTATGCCCAAAATTTCGAGTCTGGTATTTTGTTGCGAGCAGAGGAGAGGAGGACTCTTCTTGTGAAATATCTCTGGACTCGTTCAATTGTATTAATGTCTGATATGCAGTGTGGGTTCCAGACAAATGAGCTGTATTCAAGAATTGGTTTGGCAAAACTTTTGTATGCCCTAGTTTGCATACATTTCAATATTACCGGAGAAGAAGCTATGCAAGATTAGGTTAACAACTCTTAATGCTTTTTTAGCAATGCTGATACAGTGAGCTCTGGCACTTAGATGATCTGACATGGCAAAAAAAATCAGAACACAAAATACAAGCTGGACAGATACAACCTAACAGACGGCCCTCACTCTGTCAAAGACCTCTCCCTCTGTAACTGGCTAAAAAGTGAGAAAGGCTCCTGAGACAACACTCCTTCCCCGCCCCCGCAATTCAGAAATAAACTCACAAAAGATATACCAGTTACATAATATTTAAAATATGCTGTCTCCTTATTCTTACACTCAGTGATAAGAATTGATGAAATGTGTATTCTAATCCATATTTAGAGGAATATCTCTACGTTTGCTTCCCCTCCCCATAGTGGAAATTTTATTTCTAAAGATGTTAGCATTAAGTTTGAACATAGGATCACATTTAGAAGAAGTGGGGATTGAGTGAAGGAGGATTCTTTGTAGTAAGGCCAGGTCTCCCACAATACCTGCTACATTGTGAAGGCTTCTCCTTCTGTGTACATCTAATATGATGCAGCAAGGGGATTTCAGGACAAGCTGAAGGAGAAGGGCTTCTGATCAAATTGGGAGTTTCATTATAAGGAAAAGTAAATCTATTGGAGTAAATGTCTGCATCGGTGGTGGAATTCAATTTTTTTTACTACCAGTTCTATGGGCATGGTTTGGTGGGCATGACAGTGGAAGGAAACTGCAAAATTGCCATTCCCACCCCTCTCTAGGGGAAGGATATTGCAAAATCCTCATTCCCAACCCACTCTTGGGCCAGCCAGAGGTGGTATTTGCCGGTTCTCTGAACTACTCAAAATTTCTGCTACCAGTTCTCCAGAACCTGTCAGAACCTGCTGAATAGCACCCCTGATCTGCACTATAGATGTACAAAAGACCTTACAAGAATCTGAGACTGGAACTTGGAACAAACTGCCAATCAGCCACATCCCACAGGTATAATGTAGCTACCTCTATAGATGATGGGGTTCTCCAAGAAGCCTTTCTTGTCCCATCTGTAAACAGGGAGAAAATATATGGAATCATTTTCTACATAAAATAGTAATTTACAAAGGAGAATCAAGAGGCACCTCAAAACAATTGAGGGAGATTTATTTTTTATCACAGCCTTGGTTACGTGTCTGAAATCTCTGATTCCCAAAGCTTCTGGAAATATGACTCTGGCACTTGAAGTTCTTCATCCTTTGACAATTTGCAGCCTCTTTGTACATAATAAGTTTTTCTTAGGCTATATGTGGATTTTACCTAATGAGAAAACTCATGCCATACATTTGTTATTATTTGCAACTTCGGGATTGTTTTGTGTGTGTGTCTATGCGTAAAAATCACACTTAAGATGTGGGAATGGGTCCTGTTAGGACACCGTAATTGTAATTTTGCATAATAAAGAAATTGTTCCATACCTTTTCTCTTACATGGGTGAATAACTGATTATAGCAAGAGATGCCTTATTCAGAATCCTAAATGATTTACAGGAGAATGGAACAAGGGAGGGTAATGTCAAATATAGCAATAGCACTTAGACTTATATACAGCTTCACAGTGCTTTACAACCATCTCTAAGCGGTTTACAGAGTCAGCATATTGCCCCCAACAATCTGGGTCCTCATTTTACTGACCTCAGAAGGATGGAGATGAGTATAATGAGTATACCTTGAGCCGGTGAGAATTGAACTGCCAAACTGCTGGGAGACAGCGGTTAGCAGAAGTAGCCTGCAGTACTGCATTCTAACCACTGTGCCACTGTGACACCACAACTCTTCATAACAATGAAAGAAAGAAATGCAGTGGAAAATCCCAATCTGCAAGCAAACAAATATTATATGCAAGTGACAAAATGAAAAAAAAATATTTTATATCAATATACAATATTTGATATTATATATTATATCAAAAGTAATCCAAAATACATTGAAACATGTCTATAACTGTATGGCTATCACATATTCTGTATCAGCCATTTAATCATTCCTGAGATTATATAGCTTCACTAATGGGACAGTTTAGAAATATAACAACAATAATTTCCCTATATAAGTTCAAGCTAGTTTTACATCGTGATAGTCAGCTATACCATATCACAAGAATTGGATAATGATTTAAGAAAGAGCTTTATATTTTGTATGTTGGAGTTTCATGTACTATATAATCATTATTGCAAAAGATTTCTGTATGTAATTCTGGGGAAAACTTGAATTTGAACTGAATGGGGCCATGACTTTATTTAGCAGAAGGTTAAATACTGCTAAATGAATTTCCTTGAAAAGTATTGGTGTCCTAGTCTTGTGTCCCAAAATTGCTTTCCTGGGAGACCATTTCATGTTTTTGATTGCTATGATACAGATTTAATGACATAATCATACATCAGACTGATTTCATGGAGCAACCGCATTCAGATTACAGAGAGAAGTAGCAACAAACAAGGCACCTCTGCATGAGTGCTGCCAGAATACAAGCTGGCAAGCATTTAGAATATTAACTGGAACTTTGAACTTGGAGCCTGAACTTGATGTCAAACTATTTATAATGAGGAAAATTAAATTCCATAAAGTGATAGCAGTAATTAGTGGTTTGGACATCTTTGTCCAAAAATACCTGCACTAGTATCATTCAGTTCATAGCCCACCTCTGCCCACATCGTCCATTTGTTCAAGTGATAATTTATGATAAATTCTAAAACTTGCACATTTTAAATCTTTTAAAGCTGATCTCCAAATAGTAAAGCGACATGATTTCATTTGAACTTAGTAAATGCATTCAGCAAAATAAAAATTTAAACACTTGAAATTGGAAGGTATTTGATCTTAATAGAAAGAAATAATGCAAAAGGGAATGCATACAGCTGAGAATATTAATCTAATCACATCATTGAGAAAGTTGGAGACAATGGTGCCAAAAAGATTTTTTTAAAAGTAATTAAATCTTTTTTTTTTTGTCTCTGTGCAGAAAGATTCCCTAGATTGTCATATATTTTCTGAGCCATATATGAATTAAGAATGCCAGATTGTAATAAGTCAATGTATGTTCAGGAGGAAAAGGAATCAAATGTATTAAAAAGTAGTCTATAAACCCATTCCAGTGTTGCAATATGCAAATCATACTATGATTCTTTCTTTCGCTTGTATTGGCTTATTCACTTGCATAGGCTTCAAAAACTTTGTAATTGATTATTTAAAACCAAAATGTTGGTTATAATATACAGATGGATCAATGGGAAAATGTGTGATTAAGAATCAATATTTATATTATGTTATGAACTCAATGGTATTTTTTATAAATTGATGTAGCATTGGTATATGATGGCAGAGAAATTATCTAGAATGTATAAAGGCATTTCAAATGTATGTGTCAAGTGCCGGGAAAATCAGGAGATTCAGGCAGTTCAAATGCGTATATGGATTTACTGCAACTTGAAGTTCTTTACAAGAATCTGAACTACTAACAGTCAAGAGAAATTTGTGGGAGTTAAGAATAGAAAGGAATTCAAGATTGGCTGGACTCTTGTGGGCTCACAGAGACTCATGACTAATGATGCTCTTGACCCCTCCTTTGGGATAAAGCTGGTCATCTCCTACAGTATGTTGGAAACATGAACAAAATGAAAGGGTAATTTAGCACGCTTGGTGGACATGTAAAAAAGCTACCAAATATTTGGATCCAAATACATATTTTAATATAGAGGATTTTAAAGTTTAATAATCAATTGAAGTCAGAACTTTTCATTTTAGGATTAATGGACAAGTAGTTAGAAAAAGAGCCATGGAACAGCATGATAACAGCAGCAAGAATATTGTATGCACAGATCTGGAAAGATTCAACACTACCCACAATGGTTGGTAAAATAGACACTATTTACTGAAATGGATAAATTAATTTATTTCATTAAACCAAAGGCATCAACATTTTATTGCTGATTGGAAGTGTCTTATAGTCTTATAGACTTTTTGCATAAATAATGAAAAAAATGAACTTATTACTAATAGTTTGGATGATTGGACAGGAGATTATAGAAAGAGGAATTATGATATAAGAGAGAGAAAGAGAGGTTAAAATAAAACTCAAAACTGCTCTGAAGAATATGAGAAACCACTTCTGTTTACTCTTTTTTTTCTACTTTTATTAACTTTTTCTTTTCTTATATTTTTGAGATTTTAGTGTTGTAATTTATACTGATGGTGTTTATATTTTGGAGAATATATTTTGTATGTTTTCATTTGTATCTTAGATTGAATTATATTATTTTTGGCTGCTGTTTGATCATAATGCATTCCCTTGATTTGAATTGAACTAATTCATCCATATCTCAGAAATGTTGTGCACAAATTCTGACTCTCATTAATATTTACGTGCACAGAACACTTCAGCTTCCTGACATGTAACAAAGGAGTCAAATTTATTTTGAAAACATTCACTTTTTTTAATTAAAAAGTTTTTACAAAAAAAGCTTTCTCCCCCCCTTTCCCCCTTTCCCCCTTCTCCCCTCCCCCCTCCCTTCAACCCCCCCCCCCGACTTCCCGGAATAAACACAAGGTATAGTTAAAAATAAAACAAACATATGCTAACAATTTTTCCTCCTAACTCAATTATACTCCTGCATTTCTCATCAAATCCTAACCTCCCCCAATACAATCAGAAATAATGAAAACATTCACTTTTATCTGCCTTCAAACCATGATACATTTGGCCGAAGCTTTACATTTTTATAAAATTGAGAAAGGAGTCCTAGAACCTTCAACCATGTTCTGAATGTGAAGTTCACATACTGTTACAATGCTATATGACATTAAAAAATGTTATATGGCATTAAAAAAAACAAAGGATAGGCAAATAAATGAAATGAGCAGAGTTGATTTAAATGAAAAGTCTCACTGCTTAACAATCAGTCCATATTATTGTAAGTGGCATATTTTACAATTCAGGAAATTTAAAAGTGTGAATTATCCTCTGTGTAAGATTAAAACAGAATCTTAATTAACCCCTAGAGATGTCAAGGTTCAAAGTGCAGAAAATTGGGCCAAGATTATTTGTTGCATCGTTGTCATCTAGGGTGGGTCTTCTTCGCTGACTCGTAGGGTCCCCGCAGGGATGCTGTTTGCAAATGGATCAGGCCCTCGCAAGGGTGCGTGTTAGGAACACGGGCTACCTTCCCAATAAAGACTCAGACACCATTGTTCTCTCTGGATGGGGTGAGCCCAGATTGCTCTGAGCACATACCTTTTATTGAGTAGCAAACAGGGGGTAAAGCATGATTATACAATTGTCACATAGCAGGTATTGTTATCTTAAGTATCTGTTTCCCCAACTGCCATATTAGGTAATCTCTTTCCCCAATTGCCATATTAGGTGATCTCTTTCCCCAATTGCCATATTAGGTTATCCCTTTCCCCAATTGCCATATTAGGTCATGTCTTCCTCTTGATTAGTTTAAGTCTTTCTCTTGATTAGGTTAAGTCTTCCTCTTGCTTTGTATGTGTATTGAAAACTGTTGACAGTTGACTCAGTTGTCTGACCAAGGATTTTACAGGGCCGAATTACTGTTCAGATTTTGTACCTCGCAATGCACACTGACTCCACATTTCCTCCTTTTTTATTTTATTTTAAAATTGCTCGAGACAATCATATTTGATAGATTCCATTGCATAAGTCTGCATGGCCGGAGCCGGCCCTTTAAGGTCGGCACCTTCCATGTCAGTGAGCAAGGTTTTTTGTGAAAGGTAATTGTCATCCTCTATATCAGAATCGGAGGTAAATGCTAACAGTGGTTGTTTGCATGGGTCGTAAACCTGAGCAGCTACCAAATTCAATTTTGCCTTGGTTTCAGAAACCTCTGAGTCAAGTGCTTGAATGCGAGATTTTAAAAATTGTATCATACGTCCTATGATGCATGGTCCTACAGTACAAGCAAGCAATAACAACACAATAGGTCCTATTAAAGCAGAGAATAGAGTGACATACCCTCCATGGAAAGATTGAGACTGCAAACTGGAGGACATTCTTGATTTAGGCACATACATAGTACATTGATGATATAAATCTGTAGTGGCATTAATACAGTAAGTTGAATAATTGAGAGGGACATCTCCTCTGTTTTTATTTTTTAGGACCAGACAAATCAGTCGGTTTCATGTTGGTGTAAACACAAATATTAGCCATACTATCCTTGTCTATTTCTTATTTGTCAACCAGGCAGAAATTGTTAGGTGCAGTTTGGGTGTAATCATCTTCGAGTTCTTCAATAGCCAGTAAAGATAAACTTTTAGAAATTGTTCTAACAAAAATAGGTAGAATACAAGGTAAAATTATACATCCTAATGCAATCATACCAACTACAACTATAATAGCTTGTAAACCATATCAAAGTTAAGTCTCTTAGTTTTTTCTTTGAGTCCTGTACAATGCCAGATGATCAGCATAGAAGCAGCAGTCTTCCTTTAAAACCACACACAATCCACCTTCTTGGAAGAAGAGAAGGCCAAAGGAGCGGTAGATGTCTCTTGTAGGAAGAGAGTCAATTGCCGGTATGACTCTGCAGCAGAGAAGTGTCAATGGTGTCAGATGGGGGAAGGTCCCCTGTTTTTGTTTTTTGATGGTAGGGACGGATATGTCGACCAGGGACCCACAAAGTCTCACCGTTGATTTGGATGTTCGCTGCTGATAGAAATCTCAAAATACAAATCCTTACATGAATACATAAAACAAGAAAGAATCAACTGTCTTAAAAAGTCTTTTGATCGTTACATGTTTAAAAGACATGAGAAAGGGTCCCCTCCTCCTCTTTTTCTGGGTGAGAAAAGGCATTGTTGGAGGATTAGGGAGGGGGCCAAGGGGGAATAGAGAGCTTGCAGGTAGAACTGAAAAAGAAACAGCAAACATCATTATTGAACAGTTAAACTAATACAATATATTTCCATATGAGAAAAGGTAGCTGGATTCAGGAAGGAAATGAACAGGTGAAATCATTTAAACAAAAATACAGAGAAGAAAGAAAGTTGAACTCTGTTCTTCACCCTGTCTAGGTAGCCAGTCCATCCTGGAGGAAAAGTCATTTTTCTTCTTTCCAGCACTTTTAAAATTCATGCCCACACAAAAGCAGGGACAAAGAAGAGATGACACAACTTGGGGAGGGGGTTTACATACAAATCTCAGTTTTGTTTTTTAACAAAGGTACTATGTGGAAGACAGAGAAAAAGACAATCAATCAATAAAAACCCAACTCCCACCCTTTTTATTCATGTGTGGAAGTTGTGCACTAACAAATCCATACTATCAAAAACTTCCAAAAACAAACCACATTATATCTTAGCAAAATCACCATTTGTCTTATTTGCTCATGTTTTTCTAACTCCTAATTCCTAACATTAAACCTTTATTTCAGCTTCATTAACAAATTAAATCTTTCACAGCACTAGTGTCTGATCATCCTTCTAAATCTCTCTTCACATCCTGTAACTTTCTAATTTATCTCTGAAATAGTTCCTAAAACAGGGACTGCTGCTAAGGAACTGCTTCCTAAAACTGTGCTGCTAAAAAATAAAGATACACAATACAAACAGCAAATAAGAGGCACCTTGAGTCTGATTCAAAAAAAGAAAAACATTTTGTAAGCTTTTGGGTGAGTCTGTTTATGTGGAAAACCTGAGTACATTTCCCAAAAAAAGATTTCTGCTTAAAAAAAAATTGCATCCATACATAAGAAGATAGCCATTTGTCTGAAATGCTGTAGGGTTTCCTGCCTGGGCAGGGGGTTGGACTAGAAGACCTCCAAGGGTCCCTTCCAACTCTTATTATGTATGTTAACAGCTTCAAAAATACAAAACTAAATGAAACATTTTGAGTCAGCTCAGTGCTTTGAAAACATTTATAAAGGTATAGGTTTAATCAGGTAGTTTAAACCTCAAAAAGTTCCAGAAAAAAGAAAAATTAAAAATTAAAATCAAAATCAAAATTGTATGCAGGGTTAAAAATTAAAATCAAAAGTGTTTTCAGGATTGAAATTTAAAATCAAAATTGTTTTCAGGGTTGAAAGGAAAATATATCTGCAGGGCTTTTATGCAGATGAAGAAATTCCAAATCAGTGAAAAGCAAAGCTCCAAAGAGCCTATTTGTCCCTCCCTTCTCAGACAGGCTCAGCAGAGAAAAAAATGGAGGGGTGAATGGTTCTCCCCCCCCACCCTCTTCCCTGGCACTACAAGGAATGAAGGTGGGGGGGGGTAGTTAAGATAAGCCAGCGAGGGCAGAGAAAAAAAGTTAAAAGTAACTCACTGGAAAGACACTCTCATGCATTTGAAGAGAAAAAAATGTCCAAAAGTAACTCACTTGCTTGCAAAAGGAAAAAAAATTGTGTTTTATTATTTTTTTTCCAAAAGTACCTGGCTGCTTGCATACGGAATTTATGCAGACAGATACACACACACACACACACATACACACATGCAGAGACAATTTCTCACACATGCACACATTTCTTGCAAATCCAAAAGACAACACAGAAATCTCACATCTTCTCAATGAGTTTTGCACATACACACATTACATGCAAATCAAGCATCACAATTATCTCTACAATTCTTATGCAGGTCTGAAAATGATCACATACATACATACACAAGCACACACATCATCAAACAACATTTACAGACCTGGGGAACGTTGTCTGAGAAAACTCAGCAGTTTAAATCATGACTGTGATTGTGGATCCTTTTAAGTCATTTTTGATAAGGCAGAAGTCTTGACAAACTGTTTAAGTGACTTCGTGTAAAATAAGGCATTCAAGGATCATGAGCCACTTGGACAAAATTTTTACAGGGGCTCTTGGACTTTCATGGAAATAAGTTCCCAATTTTTCCATATAGTCACTGAGCAAATTCTTTTCCAGATTGTTTTCAAATATAGAGAAGTAATTGAACCAAATTAGTTGCTGAGCACCCATGGGGGAAAGGGAGGGGTGCTCTGGGGGAAGGGAGGCAGGCAGGGGAAAGGAGGCAGTTTTCAAAGCAGAGATGGAAGAAGCAGGTATAGGTTTAACTTCTGGTTCAATATGCTTTGAGAGTTGAAAGCAAGGGGCTGAAGGGACAGCAAGCACAGATTTAATTTCTAGCTCAATATGCTTTGAAGGTTCAGAGAGGGGGGAAAGAGAGGAGGTGGGAAAGGAAGGATAAAGGGTAGTAAGAGCAGCCATGACCACCCTCCATGTGGTTAAGATTTCAGTTGGTGCCCTGGGGTGTTCATAAAGATATTTGCCTAATCGCTCCCAAGAGGAACGACGCAAGGTACCCTCCTGGGGATACGCAGGACAGTGAAGAGTAATATAGAGAAGAAATTGATTAAGAGATTTTTTAGAAAGAGGATATACAGTGGTGCCATTAATTTTTTGCAAACAGTTAGTCTTCTTCACTAAAGAATAAAGTTCGTCCCTATGAACTGACGAAACTTTGAAAGGTGAGGAGCCCATTACTTACGTGTACGTAGCCTATTCCAGGTGCGAAGTAATAGGAGTGAAGGAAGTGTATCTCTAGACAGAGATCACACCTTGGAGTCAAGAAGAATCCACGGACGAGCTCCCAGTTGTTGCATCGTTGTCATCTAGGGTGGGTCTTCTTCGCTGACTCGTAGGGTCCCCGCAGGGATGCTGTTTGCAAATGGATCAGGCCCTCGCAAGGGTGCGTGTTAGGAACACGGGCTACCTTCCCAATAAAGACTCAGACACCATTGTTCTCTCTGGATGGGGTGAGCCCAGATTGCTCTGAGTGCACACCTTTTATTGAGTAGCAAACAGGGGGTAAAGCATGATTATACAATTGTCACATAGCAGGTATTGTTATCTTAAGTATCTGTTTCCCCAACTGCCATATTAGGTAATCTCTTTCCCCAATTGCCATATTAGGTGATCTCTTTCCCCAATTGCCATATTAGGTTATCCCTTTCCCCAATTGCCATATTAGGTCATGTCTTCCTCTTGATTAGTTTAAGTCTTTCTCTTGATTAGGTTAAGTCTTCCTCTTGCTTTGTATGTGTATTGAAAACTGTTGACAGTTGACTCAGTTGTCTGACCAAGGATTTTACAGGGCCGAATTACTGTTCAGATTTTGTACCTCGCAATGCACACTGACTCCACAATTATTATTATTATTTTAAGGAAGGGCAGGGGTGCCAATTTTTTTTCAGAGCTTCACTTCTCTATTGCGTTATGCCAATCAATGTATTCCATCTATGTTCCAAAATGATACCCGTCGCGGCTATTTGAGGGACCTTTTGTCTCAAAATTATCTTGTCCATCCAGTGAGACCAGGAAGGGTGGATGCAATTTTCTGTATGGTGTCGGCCGTCTGGAATAATATCTTCCTAGAGATCCAGATAAATCCCACCTTGATGATCTTAGGAAGTTATTGAAGACCTGATTATTGTCTTAGATTTCGGGCAAGTTGATGGTTGAGCTGCAGTTAAATAGGGTTTTCTTTGTTTATATATTTGCATTTGTGCTGCTCAAGATTTCTGTGTTTTGCACTGTTCTTACCCTTTTCTTAAAAAGTAATTTTACCAAACCTGCTAAAAGTTTGGTAACTTCTAAATTGAATGAATGAATGAATGAATCAATAAATAAAAGAACCTTATTTAACATAATTCAGATGAATTTATTTCAAAATCCACACCTTGTTTCAGTTCCCTTCTGGCTTCTGCCAAACAGAGTGCTTTGCTGTCATATTGTTTTGGTTTTGAAATTACTAGATTCCATTTTGCAAAGGGGGGCTATTTTGCTGAAGGCACTTCAGTAGCTATTATAACTAATAGTGGAATAGCTTTCTTATTAATTCCATGAGGTTCTCGTTACATTTTCTGGGTATTTAAAAAGCATCTAGGGTTTTATTATGCAGACAGAGTCCTGAGTTATTCAGGTGATGGTTCTTTGCATTCAAGATTTGAATTTTGTTTGGAGAAGTTGAAAAAAATCTGTCTTACCCATCTAATTATATCCTAATAAATCAAACTGGGCAGAAATTCAATTCTTGTCATATCAGGAACAATTTGGGCAAATATTAAGGAAGAAAGGTAAATACTTTCGTGCTGCTTTAGTTGTTACTATTTGAAGGAGGACAAATTATATTCTCTTGCTTGCCTTTTTTCTTATTATTACGTTGCTTTTCACCAATTTAGGACACAGGATACATCTTTCCTTGTTATGATATATTTCTTATCTACATATGAAGACCAATGGTCTCCAATAAAATACTGAAGATCTGAAACTGAAATCTGAAGCCCCTGTTTCCTATCATTTTTCTGTTTCATTGTTTCATTGTGGGTCCATTTTCCTAAATTGTTGCATTACTATCCTAACTCTGAAGAATCCTATGAATCATGATGCTTTTTCAGTGGGCATGAGGATTGAGAGGCAAACGTCCTGAAAATTAGGCTAGTTGCCCAGTGGTGGGTTTATACCAGTTCGCCCCAGTTTGGATGAACCAGTAGCGGTGGCAGTGGGAGGCTCCACCCACCCACCTGGACATCATCATGGATGCTCTGCGCATGTACAGAAGTTTTTGTGCATGCGCAGAAGCACCCCACACGAGTGAAGTGAGCATGTGCTTGCGCTCCCAGTTCCAAACCAGTAGCGAAGGTAAGTGGAACCCACTACTGTAGTTGCCTCTCTATGCTATTTGACATCATCAGGCTGATCAAATTTTCTGGAGACACTCCCCTGATGCTCTATACGTGGCTTATACTTTAGTGAATTGCAGGGTGATGCTTTTTTGCTGATACAATAAACAAGCAAACCTCCTGGCCCCTTGGAGATCACTTTAGGTCTGATTCTGTTGTTCCGAGGACTGACTCAGAATCAGACATTGGTAGGAAGAACAAGGAGCAGACATGGTGGAACAGAGCATGATGGTGATGGAGGCAGTTGCCATTCTACACCAGGAGACAACCTTCTTGGATTTCCCCTGCCTGGTTAGAAATTATTGGGATTGTTGTATGAATTCAGGGAACATGATGTACTAGCACAGGGATGTCAAACTCAGTTTCATTGAGGGCCATATTAGGGTTGTGTTTGACCTCAGGGGTGGGGGGTGTGGCTGGGTAGACATGGCCAGGGTAGGCATGGACATCACTCATGTCGAGGGCACCTGTCATGACCAAGTGCTAAGGCAGGACTTCCCTCTGACCCTCCCCCACTCTCATTATAATCTCCTTCCTTCCTTCCTTCCTTCCTTCCTTCCTCCCTCCCTCCCTCCCTCCCTCCCTTCCCTCTTCATTATTCTTCCTTCCCCTCTTTCCTTATTTTTCCTTCCTTGGTCTCTTCCCATCTTCCCTTCTTTTTCTTTTTCTTTGTCTTTCCTCTTTCCCTTTCTCTTTTTGTTGAAATGCAAAAAGGGAAACCTTTCTCCTTTTGCTTTGTTTCTAGTTTGTTTTGATAGCCCTCTGTCAGCAAAAGCAGAGCTCTCCCCTGAGCCCCATTTTTGCTGGCCGAGGCACCAGGGGCTGGTCCTTTGGTGTTTCTAGGGTGGCCCCACGGGCCAGATCTAAGCATACCGTGGGCCAGATCCGGCCCACGGGCCTGGAGTTTGACACCCCTGTACTAGCAAATCCTGATTTCCTGATGAATATCTTTTTACACCAAGGTCAGTTTTAATCAACAAGAGAATTCCATTATATTTACAACACTATTTTCTTCCACTCTTCTATTGTAACTTTCTCTAAATATTGCACATGCCCACTCACACACACACACATGCACATGCTCATCATCATTATCATCATTTAATGACCTCATAATCCCTTGCAGGGTGGAGTCTGGGCAACTGAAGGGAGCTAGCAGAGTGTTTTGATGGCCAGATGCCCTTTCTGTCACCAGCACGGAGTTTTGTTCAACGTATATATTCTCAGTGTGCCTAGAGAGAGAAAAATATCTTCCTCTACCTAGGATCTTTCTCTAACTTTCTCTAAACATTGTATGTGCATGTGCATGTGTGCGCGCACACACATACAGTATTTTTTGGAGTATAAGATGCTTCAGGCTATAAGATGCACCTACCTTTTTTGGTGAGGAAAACAAGAGAAAGAAATCTGCCTCTGCCTCCCAGCAATTTTGCCTCGTTGCAGCAAACAAAGAACAGCCTGCTTTACTTTCATTTTCATTTTCAGCATAGCTTGAGTAGCACAAGAAAAAAAAATCTGCTCCCAGCAATTTACCTCCTTGAAGCAAGCAGCAGAGGCCCGCGCAGCAATAGGCAATAGCAATCCCTGCAGCCTGAAACAGCTGAGAGTCGGGAGGCCGATCCAATGGACAATCAACTTGTACTAATTAGGCTATGCTGAAGCTGAAATGGGCTGTTTCTTCTTGCTGCAAGGAGGAAAATTGCTGGGAGGCAGAGGCCATAAGGTCAAAAATCAAATAAATAATAATAAGGTGGGGGCCAGTGGGTGGGTGGGGCTACAATTGGTGTATAAGATGCACCCAAATTTTCACCCCTTTTAGGGGGGAAAGGTGCATCTTATACTCCGAAAAATATGGTACTTATGTACATGCATGTATTTATTTCTCTGGTACATGGTACAAGCATCCAGCCATCTACAAGCATGTATTTGTAAGCAATTGAATGGACCACTGACTTACTTGATTGATTATAAGTAAGCAGAACAGCTGCTTCCAAATAAGAGGAAGAGAATGATCATGAAATAAAGCAAAAGACTGCTTAGGTATTCTATTCCTTTCCCTCCAAAAATCATTGATCACATACAGTATATATTATTTTGGCCTGTCTTATGAAGGAACCTCCAGATTTTTGTCATAATTTTTTGATGTTTCTATGGCAACTCCATCAATTGAGTCTTCTACCTTATTTCATCAAGGTTTATTTTCAATGACCTGTGCTTCTTTTTCCCTCTATGCTTTTTCTATTATAAGTTTTGTGTCGGTAGTATGTGGGATTCCATCACTCCTCTCTCTCATGCACTTTTTATTTTTCCAGAACCATTTTGAATGAAAATCAAACTATATTAAACTCTACAAAAGCCAAGCTAAGGTCACTTAGGATGGTAATTTTAACTTTTGTTAAATATTTTTATTGCCTGTACTATCAGAGATGTGATAGTGATGGGATATCAGAGTATCAGAGATTACTGGGAATTGAAAAGAGGCCCTTTCATCAGTATATTTCATTTGGGAAGTGAAACACAGATAAATAGTTCCATGCTCTCTTATAATACAATCTATCACTATATAGTCTTATCACAATTAAAAACACTGCAATACTTGATTTAATCTTGTTACTAAGATTAGGAAATCATTCTTAAGTACCAAAAATGGATATTGTGGGTACATTTACAAATTGTACTGAAGTACTAATCTAATCTTTTGCTTGCAAGGAGAAATAAGAACCCAATATTCTGCTTAACCATAAAATAATTTATAGTGATTTGACAAAAAAAAGAAAAAAGGAAAGGAAAGGAAAAACATTTCTCAAAGGTGAGGATTTTGTGTGTGTATGTGTGTCCAAATCTTGGAGACTGCCTTGACTAGTCCCTGCAGTTTTCTTGACAGTGTTTTTCAGAAGTGGTTTTTCAGAAGTGGTTTGCCATTGCCTTCTACCTCGGGTGAACAATAACTCAGGCCCAAGGTCACCCAGTTGGATTTGTTAGACAGAGCTAGAATTCAGTCTCCCAATTTCTAGCTTGATACTTCATCTAGCCTAAGGGTGTCAAACTCAATTTTATGGAAGGCCACATCAGGGTGGTCTTGGGTGGGGAAGTGGCCAGGGAGTATGGCCAGTTCAATGTTATTCATCAAGGCTCTATTTTCAGCTGTGACCGCCTCCAGCCCTCAGCTGACAAAAACAGAGCTCGGGGAGGCTGCATGCAGCCTGCCGGGAATCCATTTTTGGCCACAATGGCCTCCGGCAGTCCTCTGCCAGCAAAAACAGAGCTTTGGGCTGCATGCCCTCCTGAGCTCCATTTTCACTGGCAGAGGCACCATAGGCTGGTCATTTGCTGCTTCCAGGGAGGGCCCCACAGGTCAAATCCTTGAGTGGCTCAGACTGCTAAGACAGTCTGTTATTAACAGCAGCTGCTTGCAATTACTGCAGGTTCAAGTCCCACCAGGCCCAAGGTTGACTCAGCCTTCCAGGTAGGTAAAATGAGGACCCAGATTGTTGGGGGCAATAAGTTGACTTTGTATATAATATACAAATGGATGAAGACTATTGCTTGACATAGTGTAAGCCGCCCTGAGTCTTCGGAAAAGGGCGGAATATAAATGCAAATTTAAAAAAAATCTAAGCCCCCTGTGGGCCGAAACCAGCCCCCGAGCCTTGAGTTTGACACTCCTGATCTAGTCTGATGCCTTAATCACTTCACCAAACTGGTTCTCATCAGAGGTGGGCATCACATACTGTAACAACTGGTTCGCCCGGAACTAAAAATATGAATGCCCACACAGCATCAAAAAACTGGTGATTATATAGGATGTTATAGCGCCAGGGCGGGCCCAGCTGTTGGTCGGAACTACCGGTTTGCTTGAAACAGTCTGAACCGGCCGCAGCCCCACTGGTTCTCATTAACGTAAGGATATTATATAACTTATTAGCTTGGATATCTAATGTTACAAAACTGAGATGTTTGCTTAATGAAAAAAAAAACTTGTTTTGAGACTTATCTGCCCCCCAGTACCTATTGTATTTACCAGTTTAAGCTAGGCTTGTGTAAATAAGCAAACATATTTTTCTATGTATAGCTTTTGAAGAAAAATATCCACCTAAATATGTAAAGCTTTGAAACTATGCAGAAGATAAGCTTTTCATGCTGTTCTTCTGGCTATATATATGCATCCCACCCACCCTGCCATTTGCTCTTTGCAACTGCCTCACACTGAGTGAAGAAAAGAGTAGGAGAACTGAAAGTATTTCACTTGAAATTGAGTACAATTATTCAAATGATCTGAGGCCTGTTTTACTGAGACTCAAATTGCACTGAGAAGGGAATCAGGATTCAAGCAAATGTAAGTAGAACTTTCTTGGACCCCTATAAAGTGCTTAGGTACACCAAAAGTGATATACGAGAAGAAAACCAGTATGAAACCTCACTGGAACCCTTACTGTATTTCAGACATCAATACATTAGAGAGGGTCCAGAGATATTTTACTAGAAGAGTATTCAAATCTTCTGCTCAAAATAAAATTCCGTATGCCACTAGGCTTGAAATTTTAGGTCTGGATAGCCTCGAACCACACTGTCTACATTCCGACCTATGCTTAGTTTGTAAGATTATCTACCAAAATAAATAATCTACCTACTACCTGTAAATGAGTACTTTAATTTCAACCATAATAAGACAAGAGCTATCAATAAATTCAAACTCAATGTAATTCGCTCTAATCTTGATTGTAGGAAATATGACTTCTGCAATGGAGTAGTAAATGTCTGGAACACTCTACCTGATCCTGTTGTAAGTCTCTCTAATCCCCATACCTTTTACCTTAAACTGTCTACCGTGGACCTTTCATATTTCTTAAGAGGTCCCTAAGGGGGCGTGCATAAGCACACCACCTGTCCCTGTCCTACAGTTCCCAATTATATGTAATCATTCTATGTGTTTATGGCTATGTTTTGCCTATTTATGTCCTTTTATTTGTGCCATTTTTTTTCATGTGTCCATGTCTATGTCTGTACTGTTACTTGTTTCCTTGTACCTGTTGGCAAATGAATGAATGAATGAAAGATAGATAGATAGATAGATAGATAGATAGATAGATAGATAGATAGATAGATAGATAGATAGATATTGGAGGCAAAGCCAATGTGATCCTATTCAAAAATTGTTCCAGACCTTATGCATTCAGACACCCTCAACATACAACCAGTATTGGGACCAGAATTTCCATTGCTTAACAAGGTGGTTATTAAGTGATTCAGGCTAGCCTGTGTTTTTTTTTTGCCATGACTGTTAAGTGAGTCACTGCTGTTGTTAGGTGAATCATAGAGTAATTAAGTGAACCTAGCTTTCCTCATTGACTTAACTTGTCAGAAAACATCTGGGAAGGTTGCAATAATGCTGCAACTGTTGTAAGTGCATTCTGGATGCCAAGCACCCCAATTTGGATCACATGGGGGCACTGTGACAGTCATAAATGGGAGGACCGGTCATAAGTCAGTGCATTTTTCAGCGCCATTGTAATTTGGAATGTTTGCTCAATGATTGGTTGTATTCAGTGGCGAAATTCCACCGGTTCTGTCTGGCTCGCGCGAGCCAGTAGTACCAGCGGCACGTGGTTCAATAACCTGGTAGCGATGGCAGCACGAGGCTCCGCCCACCTGCCTGGACATTGTTACTTCCTGGTTTTTAACCCTCTGCACATGTGCAAAGCATTCTGTGCATGCGCAGAGTCAAAAATAGGATGCAATGATGGCATGCGCGCAAGCGGCATGTGCGTGCATGCACAGAGTGCAAACTTCCAAACCTGTCAGGATGGTAAGTAGATTTCGCTCCTAATTGTATTGTACCTGTATTGCATTACCCAACTCTTTCTTACAACATTGAAATGATTTGCAAATAATATTGTTGGCTTTCTGCAATTGAAAGGAATTTTACTAAACAATGAAAGCTCCTTGTTTACAAAGAACCTGTGCTCCCTCAATGGAATGACATAAAATAGCTAGGAAAGCAAGCCTTCATTGATTTTACAAAATGAGCAGAAGCCATTTAAATAGCATAGATTGAGTAGACAGTTTGACATTTAAGAAATGTCTTTAACTTATTCTGCTTAATACCAGGGGTATCTTTCAGATGTTTAAGTCTTGAAAACACAAGACATCCAGAAATCAATATATAATTGTTTCACATCCTTGAAAGATTGAATAATTAATTTAATGGTGGACGGGAACAGGATGTCAATGTATGTTGTGAAGAAATATTAGGAATATTTCTGAAGTACAGTATAATATCAGATTCATAGAAATTAGATCACGGGTGTAAAAGTGTGTGTGTGTGTGTGTGTGTGTGTGTGTGTATGTGTCTATTTAGGTGTAAAGAAATCAAAGTAAATGCAATATTAAAGTTGTATCGGCACTCTTTGGACTCCTCACATTCTGCAGATATCTCACCTTAGGAAGAACTGTCACTCTTTCTCTTGATTGTGCTTCAGGCAAAATGTCAAGTATTTAGAAGGCTACTAGTATATATAGTGGAAGTGTTAGATTTCAAGAATATTGTGAAAGATGTGAAACTTTCCATTTTAAACATATGTTTTACCATTAAAATCTGGCTGCTACCTGCAAAAACATGTAAGACAATGATAATGATAATGTTTTGAGCTGAAATTGAAACTTTAGTGTTCTCCAGCTATAAAAATAGTGACCAACTACTTAAATAGCCTGTGGTTATTGCCCCTTCTCTTTCTTAACCTTACAAAGTATTTAAAAATGGTCTATTCACAGAGTTATAGGATTGTTTCTTGCAACTATGCATTTGGAATGTGAGCAGTGAGGAGAGGAGAGGAGAGGAGAGGAGAGAGGAGGAAGGGAAGGGAAGGGAAGGGAAGGGAAGGGAAGGGAAGGGAAAGACCTTAACTATGTCATAGGATGAAATAAGGTAATAAAAATGCTTGAAATACCTGGCTTTGTTTGAACTTATGATATACTAGCCACAATGCTAGCTGAAATGAACTGGCACTATCCTTATCATTTGATAAGAAAATGCTGCAGGTGGCCTGCATGTCCTAAGGCTGAAAACCAAATCTGCTACTTTGATATCTTACAAAAAAAAACTTATGTAAAAGTCTCAGTTGAGAAAAAATATGATGGGTGGCAGAAGTCAATATTTATGGTCCCATATGGCAGTTTTGTTGGCAGATGGAAGGGTGTGGCTTCAAATGTAAGAGAAGCAAATGGTAAAGAACATAGCATGATAGATATAGATATAGATATAGATATAGATATATAGATATAGATATAGATATAGATATAGATATAGATATATAGATATAGATATATAGATATATAGATATATATAGATATAGATATAGATATATACATACATATTCTTCATGTGTGTAGTTCATACATTTTTGTGAAATGTCTAACAATTTTTTTTCTTTTTTACAAACAGATTCCAACCTTCGCTCTTCACATTTACTTTCCATTTCTTAAGCCAAGATATTAATCTTTGCTTGCCCCAAAAGGAATAGCATGTTTGCCATGTGTGTTTTGTGTGTGTGTGTTTGTGTGTGTATACTTTACAATTCTTACAAGACAATATCGTTGGAAAGTTTCAAACTGATAAACCCCTAAATTATTATACTACAACTATACCAGTGAATCTGAACCCTCAAATACTTGGGCCTCTGGTGGTTCAACTGTAATGCAGTCTGTTATTAACAGCAGCTGCTTGCAATTACTGCAGGTTCAAGTCCCACCAGGCCCAAGGTTGACTCAGCCTTCCATCCTTTATAAGGTAGGTAAAATGAGGACCCAGATTGTTGGGGGCAATAAGTTGACTTTGTATATAATATACAAATGGATGAAGACTATTGCTTGACATAGTGTAAGCCGCCCTGAGTCTTCGGAGAAGGGCGGGATATAAATGCAAATTAAAAAAAAATAAAAAAAAATATAAAGCAATGGTGACTTAGTTTCTACATTCTTGTGTGGAGAAGGGAAGCATTCAATAATTGTTTATCACCTGTAAATTCATGGAAGTGTTAACGTCACATTGAAAAAGAAAACGCTTTGACAAAATGGTACTGCAATGATTTTATTGAAAGTCACGAAAAGGTACATCTGAAGTATTCAGTGGGAGGGGATTTTATACAGAAGAAGAACAGAGGATCAGGAGCCAATAATAGAGGATCAGGAGCCAATTAAAGGATCTAAGGGTGAAAAGCCAAAGCTTGAAGAAAGAAGTAATAATCTTAGCTGGAGATAAAATTAGCTTGGAGAGGTGATAATAACAGTTTTGTTTTGGGTTGGGGGCAGAGAGAGAAAAAATGAACTGAAAAGTGAAATTGAAAATAATAAAAGACTAGAAAATGAGCTACATTATGCTTTGTTTTGGTTGCCAAAATGCCAAGTGAGACCTTAAAACAATTTCTGATTTTGTATTAGCCAAATTCATCACCATTTCCTTGAAAAGCCAGTGGCCCCTCTTCGAAGCTAAGATAGTTCTGTTTGATTTGTGGGTAGCTAGTTCCTTACTTTTGGGGATTATTCTAAACTGAAGTACCATTCAATATATATGATTAATTATGCTAACACTTCTTCGTTATACATCAGTAAAAATGCACCTTAAGTATATTTTTTAAATCACTAACTTGCACATCCATTATTCTATCTGCATTTATGGCATTTCTATAATTAAAAAATAAAGCATAAGCAGCAAATAGCATAGGTGACTATTCCCGGGCTGTATTATTTGAAGCTTATTATCTTTTAAACATCTCTTGTTGGTATGCTGCTGTATATCTCAGGATCTTGTGTCTTGTATCTTTCCTTGTCAAACACACACATTTCAGGTAGGGAAATAGAGACATTCATCTGGTCTGTAATTCATCCTTCCCAATTAATATGCCGATCAAAATGCATTCTCTAAATTTTGCACTGTGGTTCCTCCCACTTAAAAAATTGTGTGAAAAGTGCATCTCTCTGTCTCTGTCTCTCTCTGTCTCTCTTTATCTCTCTCTCAGTAAAGTAAAATCTCTTTCAAATCAAATTTTGTCTTCAGTGCTTTGATGGACATATTCATGTGGGTTTTGTAGTAACAGGATATCAGTTTGCCATTACCTTCATCAAGGATATTTTGGTGCCTCCAGTGGTGGGATTCAATTTTTTAAAAAACCGGTTCTGTGGGCGTGGCTTATTTTGGGGTGTGGCTAGCTGGTCATGTGACTGGGTAGGTGTGGCTGGCTGGTCATGTGACCAGGTGGGCGTTGCTGGCTGGTCATGTGACTGGGTGGGTGTGGCTATGGGCATAGAAACTACTCAGAGGGCTAAAAAAAGTCATTTTTGACCAGTCCTCACACTTATGACCATCCTCACATTAATGCCCATTGCAGCATTTTTAGCAACCATGTCACTCATTTCACAACTGCTTCTCTTCACCACAGTTACAAGATAGGGCGCAAAATGTAAAATGTGCAGTCATAGGTGTGAAGACCGCTCAAAAGTGTGAGGACAGGTCAAAAATAACTTTTTCAGCCCTCTGAGAAGTCCCTATGCACAAAATGCTGCAAACAGGCATAAATGATGACCAGTCATAAGTGTGAGGACTGGTCAAAAGTGCGAGAACCTGTCAGAAATCACTTTTTTTAGCCCTCTGGGTAGTCCCTATGTGCAAGGGACTACTCAGAGGGCTGAAAAAGTTATTTTTGACCTGTCCTTGCACTTACGACTGTCCTCACATTTTACGTTTTGCACCCTATCTTGTAACCGTAGTGAAGAGAAGCAGTTGTGAAATGAGTGACCCAGTTAAGAATGCTGCAATAGGCATAAATGTGAAGATGGTCATAAATGCGAGGTCTGTTCAAAGGTGTCAGAACCTATCAGAAATCACTTTTTTCTGCCCTCTTGGTAGTCCTTATGCACATAGGGACTACCCAGAGGACTGAAAAAAGTAATTTCTGACAGGTTCTCACATTTTTAACCAGTCCTCACACTTATGACTGGTCATCATTTATGCCTGTTGCAGCATTTTTAATAGCCATGTCACTCATGTCACAACTGCGGTGCTTCATGTGACCGGGTGGGCGTGGCCAGGTGGTCATGTAACATAGCTTCTTTGCCCTAATGACAGTTTGCTGCAATGTTCGTGTGAAAAACGGTCATAAGTCACTTTTTCAGTGCCATGCTTGTTAAACCAATTACCAGAACAAATCCATTCTCCCTCCCTCTTTCTCTCCCTCTTTCTCCCCCCTCTTTCTCTCAATCTTTCTCTCCTTAATCTCTCCTTCTCCCTCCTTCTCTTTCTCTCCATCTTTCTCTCCTTCATCTTTCTCCCCCTTCTATCCTTCATCTCTCTTTCTCTCCTTCATCATTTTCTGCCCCCCTTTCTCTCCATCACTCTTTCTCCAAATGGGGTAGGGTAGGCTGGCCCTGCCCTGGTATTCTAACATTTCTTGCCTGAGAATTTCCTGTATATGAATCCTGTTGTGGAGTCTCATAAAATGACACTGTTTTCCCAATCAAGCAGTTATGTACGATTTTTTATTTAAAATGCATCACAGTAATTGTCAATTACACCTGCCCAGAGAGTCATCTCAGTTCTTCCACAATTGTTGTGGCTGAATTTATAACCTGGCCTCTAAGTTAACTCAGTTTCTTAACAATAAAACGGCTGGGTTCACGCCACATTCTGAGCCCCCCAAAAACTTTACTTGCACCCAGTTACAAACTCCAAGCTGGAGAAAGCTAAAGAGGGTGTGTGTTAGCGGGAGAGAAATATGAGCAAGGAATCAAATAGTTCGGGGGGGGGCGGTTTAAGAAGAAACAAAGATAAGAAGGGAGAAGAAAAAAAACTCATGTTGCCGGAGGGACCAGAAGCACCAGCTGTTTGGGAAGAACGGAAGGAAAGAAATGCAGGAGAAGAGATGGGGGCTACGATGGGGACGGAGACAAGAGACCGCAGTGAGTGATGGGTGGCTGAAGCCAGAAGTCGTTGCAAAAAGGGATGCTGCCTAAGGAGCTGGCGACGCCGCTGGACCAAGGAGAAGGGGTGGGGGGAGAATGGGAAAAGTGGGGGGAGGGCAGGAGGACGAGGGGCTGGGTAGGAGGGAGAGAGAAATAGCGAAAGGGGGGCTTCAAAAGGAGGGGGCGAGGAGAGGAGCGATGAAGGGTAAAAGAAAAGGGAGGGCTTGGTTCAGGATGGGCGCGGGGAAGGGAAGAAGCGCTGGTGGCTGGTGGAGGAGTGCGAGGGGCTTCGCTCCTTCTATGCCCACCAACCCCTCCTCCCTCCCTCCCTCTCTCCCTTCCTTCCCTCGCTCCCTCTGCGGCCTGCATTCCTCTCCGCTTCCCACGCCCCCCTTTTGCACCCAGGTTGAGGCAGAATTAGGAAGCCGCGCCTCAGGCCAGCGCCGTCTCCCCCTCCTCCCCCGCCCCCATCACCACCACTGGCTTTCCCTTCCCTTCCCGAAGCCGGGGTCTCCCCGGGCTGGGCCATGACCGAGTCAGCTCATCCCCGTCACGCCGAGGCCAGGTCCGCCACGTAAGGAGACGAAGCCAAACGCATCTTGACAGGCGAAGGGGGCGGGGAATCGGTGGCAGTGGCGGGAAGGAGGGAGCGCGAGCGGCTGCTCATGCACCCGGTGGCGCCAAAAGCTATGGGGAGAGAGGAGTTGGGGGGGTTACCGTGCTGAGGGCTCACAGGCTCACAGCCTAGCAGAATGTAGAAGCTACAGCAGCTCCCTGCTTGTCAGGGTGATAGAAGTGGCTGCTAAATTGTGGGGGGGAAAGTGAATGGAAAAAGCTGGGATGAAGATGCCCCTCCCCACCATTACTTACCGGTGCCTGTCGGCGGCTGCGTGGCACTTGGATCGGGTGGGTGCGAGGCCACCATTCAAGGGTCTCTCTAGCCAGCGATTAAAGCGCCTCACTGGCCACGTGGCCAGCGAGGCGCTTTAATCGCTGGCTAGAGAGACACCTGGATGGAGGCCTGCTTCGGTTGGCGGCCTCGCAGCCCACCCGATCCAAGCGCCACGCGGCTGCCGACAGACACCGGTAAGTAATGGTGGGGAGGGGAGGGGCAAGCCACCAATTTAACAAACGGTTCGGCCGAACCGTCTAGAACCGGTAGAATCTCACCACTGGGTGCCTCCCAACTAAACTATAGCCCTGTGATTTCTTAGAGATTTTCCAACCAAATACTAACCAGATTAATTCTTACTTAGATTTTCAAGATTAGCCAAGGTCAGATATAGTAAATCCTGCCATATATCCAAGTGTTAATGTCTGGGTGTTTAATTGCAGATTGATACAAGCACTTACCTGTATGTATTTCTGATTGAACATGTGTCAAACTGACATGAACTGAAAATAGATTGATACACCTAGACATTAAGTTACGCAGAACAAATGTTTCTTTATGTATGAATCAAAAGTAGCAGAAAAAAAATGGTTTCAAGAGTGTTAAAGTGAATTCCTTTTCCTAAGATATGATAAAATTAACACATTTGCTATTGTACTTTGACCAAATTATTTAATCTCAGCAGTGGTGCAGTGTTGAATTTTAAATAGTTAACTTGTTTACTCTTCTCACCTACAAAAGAACATTTGAAAAGTGTCCAAACAGATTAGTCGCTGATTAATGTTCAGCAAAAGTTTAAGACATAGCTTCCATCATCTAAGGAAAACCACACTAGAGTTACCTGAAGTTTTGTATTGAGTAGCTGGGTGGAAAATATTGGGTCCCCGTATATATTTTTTTCATTTCTTTCTCCTTCCAATTTGATAAATCTCTTTGGTTCCATCATATTTGGTCTAATAATCAAGATAATAAAGTTTCTTTCCCCAAATGTTCTACTTGGCTGGATCCAACTACAATCACTATATCAGAGTCATTAACTAGCATCCCAAATAAAATATGTGTACAATTCTTTCACTTGCATATTAATTAATTGATGCATCCCAGCATCCTATGTCATCTTATTTCTATAGCAAGTTAAGGGAGGGTGGATTATTTCATGCTCTGCCCAGCTCCAATAGTATTTAATGTAATTCCAGATAATGAAGAAATTTGCATGAGAAGCAGAGTCACTTATAAATGTTATGGGTGAAGCAAGAGTGCTAATATGTGACATTTTCATCGGCTTCTGAAAGGCAACTGAGGGAGGATCTATCTTGTTGCAGCTCTATTAATGTAGAACATTTTCTCTTGATCTGTAACTACTTCTTAAAAATAGAAAAGGCAAAATGGAAACTTCAGTTATCACAGAACACAAAGCGCTGCCATTCATCTTTTGATAAAAGTAATGAGCAGAAGGCAGCCGTTACTCATCCGCCGCAGATTTCCAGTGGAGAGACTCTGATAATTTGATTGCTCATTTTGAAATAGAATTTCTCCCTCTGTCCCTGGAAGGTTTTTCTTTTTCTTGGCAGCTTTGATAGGTAGCTGGGTTCGCAGGAAGGAAATGAATAATGACTCACAAAATTCTCCCTGTCAGGCTTGCCATGTTCTTAGTCTCTTCTTCTTTCATCAAGTAAGAGGTTCAAACCTCCATAGCTGCAGAAGAGTTAGAAAGTGACACACAGGTTCTTTTCGTGCTTTCCCTAAAATACCTTTGCCTACAACGGGGATGTGGTTGAACATCATAGCAACTTGTGTGCCCTAAAGGAAAGAAACGAATTGAGAAATATATCATCTCCTTTTACCCCTGAGAGATGTTGCCAACCTTCTCAAAACTCTTCGATATCCCTCAAAACTGTATAAGACATTTTTATTTTGAGTGGGTCCTCCAGAGTCCAACTTTTTGTTAAAATGATGTGATGATCTAGAATCTCATGTTTGAGACTGTTTCCCTAGGAATTGTAAAACCATAATTTTAAGTTTTGAAGAACATCCTATGCAGGAATCTTCAACATCAATTGATAAATGAAAGTTTGCATTGAGGGGAAGCTTACAGGCAGTGGTGGGATTCAGCCAGTTCGCACCACCTCGGGAGAACCGGTTGTTAACTTTCTGAGCAGTTTAGCAAACTGGTTATTGGAAGAAATCATTAGGGCAGAGAACCGGTTGTTAAATTACTTAAATCCCACCACTGCTTACAGGCATATAAATCTTACCTGTGCTGCAGAAATATCGTCAAGAGTGGCACAGCTGTACATTGAATGATCCAATTGGCACACATTTTAACCCTAAGGAAAAGTTGGTTATTCCAGTATATAATTCAGATTCCTCTTCAATCGGCAGCAGTCACTGCCTGTGAAAATACACAAGCTGGATGCCAAACTGATAATCAGAATGTCAGTATTTTTTTAAGCACTAGCGCAAAACATTAGCAAAGCCAGTTTGGCAGAGTGATTAAATGTGCTAGGTTAGAACTGGAAGACTGTGAAATCTAATTCTGGTTTAGGCATGCAGCCAGTTAAGTATGTTTGGGCACAAAGCCAGTTGAGTGATCTTGGGTGAGTCCTTTTCTCTCAGCCCTAAGAAGACGGTAACAGCAATCCACTTCTGAAACTGTTGTCAAGAAAACCTCAGGAGTTGCCAAAGGAAGTCTCCACAAGTCAAGGTTGACTTGAAGGCATAAAAATAAATAAATAAAATATTAAAGGCACAAAACACTGTTTGTCATGATTTTGTTTGTTTTAATTTGGAGTGATCTAAACAGGCTGATTAAATTAAATAATTATGAATTATTCTATGCACTTAGTGTGATCCTCAAGCACATCCCATAGCATGAAGTGATCAGAAAAGTATGTCCTCTTCCCAGCTTTAGATTTTTGTGGATGTGAAATGTATCCTTTGACTGGACTCTATGTTCAAATGTAGATAGTATTGCAAGGAACATCCCTATTATGTTTAATTATATACTTTATAACATATTATATATATTTATTTATAAATATTTATAACAACTATTTATAACAGTACGTTATAACATTTATAACAATTATTATAACAATTATATATTATGTTGAGTTCCTCCTCATTGCCACTTTATTATTATTCATTTCGCCAGTCTCTATGTTGACTGAAAAGGCATATATTGTCCACTAGCTTGCTGTTCTGCTGCCGGAGAGGAATTGAGCAGCCTTGATCTAGAGGTGCCACAGGGGTCGACCCTCTCGCCCCTTCTGTTCAACATCTATATGAAGCCGTTGGGTGAGATCATCAATGGCTTTGGGGTGAGATACCAGCTGTACGCTGATGATACTCAGCTGTACTTTTCTACCCCGGGCCACCCCAATGAAGCTGTTGAAGTGCTGTCCCGGTGCTTGGAAGCCATACGGGTCTGGATGGGGAGAAACAGGCTCAATCTTAATCCCTCCAAGACGGAGTGGCTGTGGATGCTGGCACCCCGATTCAGTCAGCTGCAGCCGCAGCTGACTGTTGGAGGCGAGTTATTGGCCCCAAAGGATAGGGTGCGCAACTTAGGTGTTCTCCTGGATGAACGGCTGTCGTTTGAAGATCATTTGACGGCCGTCTCCAGGAGGGCCTTCCACCAGGTTCGCCTGGTTCGGCAGTTGCGCCCCTTCCTTGATCGGGATGCCTTGTGCACAGTCACTCATGCACTCGTTACCTCTCGCTTGGATTATTGTAATGCTCTCTACATGGGGCTCCCCTTGAGGTGCACCCGGAGGCTGCAGTTAGTCCAGAATGCAGCTGCGCGGGTGATAGAGAGAGCTTCGCGTAGCTCCCGTGTAACACCGCTCCTGCGCAGACTGCAGTGGCTACCTGTGGCCTTTCGGGTCCACTTTAAGGTTTTGGTCACTACCTTTAAAGCGCTCCATGGCTTAGGGCCTGGGTACTTACGGGACCGCCTGCTGTTACCTCATGCCTCCCATCGACCCGTACGCTCTCACAGAGAGGGACTTCTCAGGGTGCCGTCCGCCAAGCAATGTCGGCTGGCGTTTCCTGACCTTCGGACCTTTTCCCCCACTGTTATTTAATCTTTTAGCATGAAATATTCGTCCGCTGACCTCTTCCGACTGCGAGGTTCCCCCGCCTCGCAGGAATGGCCCTCCGGGTTATCAATGGCCGGCCTTAACGAGGGGTCTTGGGACCCGGAGAGGTGGCATGCGAGGAAGAAGAATTTGTGGGGTTTTTTAAACCGTTTTTTAAATAAGGGTTTTTTAAGGGGGGGGAGGGATTCGACGGGTGGGGGAAAACCCGTCGGGAGGATCCAGCCCTGTGCTAGTTCGCGACACTATTCCATCTTGTCTGGAGGCAGGGGAGGGCGTTCCAGGTTTAGAGGATGTTCGATCTATGCGGTAAGTGGGAGAGGCAGATATGGCGGGGAGGGCCGTGCGAGTTATGGGAGCACGCGTTCGATGTTTGAAAGCGATCGCGTGCTCCGGCCTCTGTCCCTACCCGTTCCTCGGGTGGTCGTGATCCTCAGAGCTTGGATCTTGGCTGATGTTATGTAATGCCGGTCCGTGGTTAATAAGGCTCCTCTGATTTGCGACCTTATTCAGGGGAGTCCATGGACCTTATGGGCATTACGGAAACCTGGTTGGGCCCAGAGGAGGGTCCCCTGGTTGAGATGTGCCCTCAGGTTTCGAGCATTTCATCAGCCGAGGTCCAAGGTAGGGGTGGGGGTGGCGGTTGTTATCAAGGAGGATCTAGAGCCGAGGAGGCCACTATTCCTCAGATTGCGGTTGTGAATCCCTTTATGTGCGGTGGGGCTATAGGAATCAGTTGGGCTTGGTGATCGCGTACCTGGCTCCTTGCTGCGTGACCACAGCCCTGCCTGAGCTGTTGGAGGTACTTGCTGCTGTGGCGGTCGAGTCCCCCAGACTTATTGTCATGGGGGATTTCAACCTGCCATCAGCTGGCTCGTCATCGACGGCAGCTCGGGAGTTCTTGGCTTCCATGACGGCCTTGGACTTGATTCGAGTAAATGATGGCCCCTCGCACACGGGGAGGCACACTGGATCTGCTTTATATCTCTGGACAGTGGTTAAATGATCTGGTATTAGATGATTTAGTAACGGAACCAATGTCATGGTCGGATCATTTCCTCCTTCGCCTAAAACTCCCGCCAAAACTTACAGTAATACATTACACTCCTTCCCTCCCAGAAGGCACTTTGCCAATATTTGCATATTACTTCTCTCGTAGTCCTGCAGGTACGTGGGCGTCTCCTGACTCTCCCGGACCTCGCAGTTCACTTTCTGGAGTTGAGTCGAGCTTGCGGAGGGACTTTTCGTTCCTCTGAGCTCCTCCTCCCGGCCATCCGGCCCTGGATTGTGGCAAAAGCTGACTTCCCAACCACCCCATGGATCAGGCACTGTAACCCCACTTTGTCTTTCCTGTTGCCATAGCCCAATAAAGCAAGAGAAACCTTTCTTCGACATATAGCTTTCACAGTTGCTGCTGTGGCGGTCGAGTCCCCAGACTTATTGTCATGGGGATTTCAACCTGCCATCAGCTGGCTCGTCATCGGCAGCTCGGGAGTTCTTGGCTTCCATGACGGCCTTGGACTTGATTCGAGTAAATGATGGCCCCTCGCACACGGGGAGGCACACTGGATCTGCTTTATATCTCTGGACAGTGGTTAAATGATCTGGTATTAGATGATTTAATGCGGAACCAATGTCATGGTCGGATCATTTCCTCCTTCGCCTAGACTTCCGAACCGCCATTCACCACCGCAGGGAGACGGAACCTATACGGTGGTTCCGTCCCAGGCGCCTGATGGACCCTGAGAGGTTCCTGACGGAGCTTGGGCCATTCCCTGAGGATCTGGCCCACGGCACGACTGAGGAACTGGTCGCGGCATGGGAACAGGCCGCGGCCGGGGCCTTGGACCGTGTCGCGCCTCTGCGGCCTCTGACCCGGCGTAGATCTCGACCGGCCCCGTGGTTCTCCGAGGGGCTGAGGAAACGATCGGCTGTCGTTTGAAGATCATTTGACGGCCGTCTCCAGGGGGGCCTTCCACCAGGTTCGCCTGGTTCGGCAGTTGCGCCCCTTCCTTGATCGGGATGCCTTATGCACGGTCACTCATGCGCTCGTTACCTCTCGCTTGGATTACTGTAATGCTCTCTACATGGGGCTCCCCTTGAAGTGCGCTCGGAGGCTTCAGTTAGTCCAGAATGCAGCTGCGCGGGTTATAGAGGAGCTACGTAGCTCCCATGTAACACCGATCCTGCAGGCTGCACTGGCTGCCTGTGGCTTTCGAGTGCACTTTAAGGTGTTGGTAATGACCTTTAAAGCGCTCCATGGCTTAGGACCTGGGTACTTACGGGACCGCCTGCTGCTACCACATGCCTCCCACCGACCCGTGCGCTCCCATAGAGAGGGACTTCTCAGGGTGCCGTCCGCCAAACAATGCCGGCTGGCGGCCCCAGGAAGGGCCTTCTCTGTGGGGGCACCCACTCTGGAATGAGCTTCCCCGGGTTTCGTCAAATACCTGACCTCCGGACATTTCGTCATGAACTAAAACACATCTTTTATTCGCGGCTCGGACCTGCTGTCCTCTAGAGGGACCGGAGGGTGTCGCTGGACCTCGCCTGACTCAGATAAGTCTCTGTTTGGTTCTTTGCTTACGCTTTCTGTTTGTTCTTGGCGCCGGTCAGCTGTGGGGTTAATTAAATCATAGTCAGGGCTGTTCTCGCCTAATTCTGCCTTATCGCTCAATCTGTTTCTTAATTGATCTATGTGGCGCCTCCAGATTCTGCCATCGTCTAGTTCCACTAGATAAGATTTGGGGCCCGTTTTGTCTATGACTATCCCCCTCTTCCAGTTAGGGCCGTCGCTGTAATTATGTGCCCACACCGAGTCTCCTATGTTTAACTCTCGGATTCTATCTGGTTTTGTTTTGAACCCGTCCTGTACGTAGTTCGGGTGTAGCCGGTCTAGCGGGCACCGTAGCTTCCGCCCCATTAATAGCTCGGCTGGGCTGCGGCCGGTGGCCACACAGGGGGTCCTGTGTTGGACGGTTAGGAATGCGTCGATTTGTGCCTGCCAATCGCCGGGGCCGCTTCGTGATAGCGCTTCTTTCGCACTCCGGACAAAACGTTCAGCAAGGCCGTTCGACGCAGGGTGGAACGGCGCTGAGAGGGCATGTCGGATGCCCTCTTCAGCCAGGTACCCTTCAAATCATGAGCTGCTCCCCCTGGATTGTGGCAAAAGCTGACTTCCCAACCACCCCATGGATCAGGCACTGTAACCCCACTTTGTCTTTCCTGTTGCCATAGCCCAATAAAGCAAGAGAAACCTTTCTTCGACATATAGCTTTCACAGTTGCTGCTGTGTAGCCTGCTGTTCTTAGGCTACATTTAAATATAAATCATTGAGCAAAGTGCTAAACACAGTGGTTCCGAAAGCATCTGACATTGAGGGGTGTTTTTTCTCTCCCCTGCCTAAGTTGTTGCTGTCAACTCTTTTTAGAGCTGCTTTCAAACAAATTGTTAAGTTTGGGTATTGACGAGGCAGGAGACCAGGTTAGTGACAACAGCTCTTTAATATAGTGTGACCCAGCAAAACTCTGGAGAAAAACCTCTCCTTATATACACTTCAGCCTGAGGCTGCATCCAATCAGAAACGAGATATTTCCCGCCTAAAACTCCCGCCAAAACTTACAGTAATACATTACA
The DNA here is from genome assembly GCF_028640845.1 of Ahaetulla prasina. Lineage (NCBI taxonomy): Eukaryota > Metazoa > Chordata > Lepidosauria > Squamata > Colubridae > Ahaetulla > Ahaetulla prasina. The sequence goes on along the minus strand of NC_080541.1, from coordinate 92,807,814 downwards.
CTCCTTCCCTCCCAGAAGGCACTTTGCCAATATTTGCATATTACTTCTCTACGTAGTCCTGCAGGTACGTGGGGCGTCTCCTGACTCTCCCGGACCTGCGCAGTTCACTTTCTGGAGTTGAGTCGAGCTTGCCGGAGGGACTTTTCGTTCCTCTGAGCTCCTCCTCCCGGCCATCCGGCCCTGGATTGTGGCAAAAGCTGACTTCCCAACCACCCCATGGATCAGGCACTGTAACCCCACTTTGTCTTTCCTGTTGCCATAGCCCAATAAAGCAAGAGAAACCTTTCTTCGACATATAGCTTTCACAGTTGCTGCTGTGGCGGTCGAGTCCCCAGACTTATTGTCATGGGGATTTCAACCTGCCATCAGCTGGCTCGTCATCGGCAGCTCGGGAGTTCTTGGCTTCCATGACGGCCTTGGACTTGATTCGAGTAAATGATGGCCCCTCGCACACGGGGAGGCACACTGGATCTGCTTTATATCTCTGGACAGTGGTTAAATGATCTGGTATTAGATGATTTAATGCGGAACCAATGTCATGGTCGGATCATTTCCTCCTTCGCCTAGACTTCCGAACCGCCATTCACCACCGCGGGGAGGCACACTGGATCTGCTTTATATCTCTGGACAGTGGTTAAATGATCTGGTATTAGATGATTTAATGCGGAACCAATGTCATGGTCGGATCATTTCCTCCTTCGCCTAGACTTCCGAACCGCCATTCACCACCGCGGGGAGGCACACTGGATCTGCTTTATATCTCTGGACAGTGGTTAAATGATCTGGTATTAGATGATTTAATGCGGAACCAATGTCATGGTCGGATCATTTCCTCCTTCGCCTAGACTTCCGAACCGCCATTCACCACCGCGGGGAGGCACACTGGATCTGCTTTATATCTCTGGACAGTGGTTAAATGATCTGGTATTAGATGATTTAATGCGGAACCAATGTCATGGTCGGATCATTTCCTCCTTCGCCTAGACTTCCGAACCGCCATTCACCACCGCGGGGAGGCACACTGGATCTGCTTTATATCTCTGGACAGTGGTTAAATGATCTGGTATTAGATGATTTAATGCGGAACCAATGTCATGGTCGGATCATTTCCTCCTTCGCCTAGACTTCCGAACCGCCAAACATACCGTATTTTTTGGACTATAAGTTGCACCAAGATTTCAAAAAGGTAAGCAAAAAAAAAATGTTTTCCCTCCCCACCCCCCAGGAGCACTTTTTAGGCTTCCCAAAGCCTCTGTGCGCCTGTTTTTGTGAAAAATGGGCAAGGTGAGGCTTTGGGAGGTCAAAAATGGCTGTATTCGGTGTATAAGACGCACCCACATTTCCACTATCTTTTTTTTTGGGGGGGGAAGTATGTCTTATACTCTGAAAAGTATGGTAATTTGCCTCCAGAATGGATGGTACAGAACTACATGGGGGTGGGGTGGGGGAGGGTGATACAAAAATAATGTTGAGGATATGCACCCTCTTGAGGCATTTAACAGAATATGAGAACCAGCTCCTTACTACATTTGTGGTCTGTAAGTATAAAGACCTTTTCTCTTTTGTAAAATTGCCAGTTGAAACCACATAAAATCCTGACTATATTGTAAGGTTTGTCCACTGCAGTTTTCTTTCTCTCACTCTTTTCCCAGTTTAATACAATGTCTTTCCCATAGAGCTCAATCTGTTATAGACTTGCAGGCCTCCACTCCTTTTGTTCACCCTCTTCTCAGTGGCTGTTTACATTGGTTTCATTTGTTTCCTCATTTTTCATGAATGACGTAAATCATTCAAGTGTAATTTTAAAGTATTTATTTCTCTTTCTCTTGAGGTGAAAATATAATGACATTCTTCTTTGTTTTATTCATAGATCAATACTAAATTCGTTGTCAAACTATTCCTGCTCTTAAAACTTTTAAGCATTCTGAGTCCTGGCAATATTAATTTAAAATGCAAACAAAAGAATCATTTATCTCACCCACTATATGGGGTTTCCTGCACAGTTTTTCTTAGAATTCCCTTTCTTGAGTAATAACATGTAAATTGTGCCTTGTGAGAAAGAAATGTGTATTCAGAATGAAAAATCACAGAAGCAGCGGTAGTACTTGCAGAACGAATAGCTTTTTTAAAAAAAAAAGGCAGGGAGGGAGAGATTTTTCAGAGGAGAGCAATAAACTTGCTTACAGTTTAATTCCATCTCTAAATGATAATCTGGCAGTTTAACTCAGTTAAAAATATACCTTGCATAAAAGAGTTTAAGTTATGCAACTACATTCTGGGACACAAAGGCAAAAGAAGAGTAAAAATATTAATATTCAGCTGTTTAGCAAATACTTATCGTTATGTCTCTATCACTTTTAAGGCACAATGTAGAAATAAATAAATTATTCCCAGGTCAGTTTCATCCTCAAGTTTCAACAGAAACATGTTTTGAGAACAGTCACAACTACCATATTTGAACAAAAAAGGCCATATAATTCCAAAATAATAACAGTGGAGTAGTCACTTATTTAATACTTTGTGGATAGTAAGGATAAATCATTAGGCCTTGCTAGATTAACAGGTGGTTTATATTTACTAAATCTGATCTATCCACTAGATCATAACTCATGTGTTGCACCCTATAGAAGGATAGAGACTGCATTGCAGTTCATCACCTCATTTAGCATTCCTTCTTTGGGCGGAATTACATGACAGAATTTGTGATTATTATTTGACACCTAGTCTTCAGAAAGGATGGATGGCTCAAAGTCATGGAAGTGTCATCCATAATAAATTGTGGCTCAGCTTTAATCTTTCGTTTCATTTGAGGTAACATCAAAGGAGAATATCATAGACTGTGTTTTTTTCTCTCTGTCTCTCCAACACTTGAGGTTACAGAATTTAAATGGAAAGGGGGGGAAAGGGGGCTATGAAAGTACTAAAGTTGACATGTTTATTGTTGACATTAACTACATTTTCAATAATCCTTCAAATGTCAAATCACAATTTAAAGCTATTCAACTTTTTGGATACTGAAATATTGCCCGCTTTAATCTTGCAGGTAGAATTTTGTTGCAATTAAACTAGAAACCACAAAACAAGATATGGCAGTTGAAGGTAGCTATGTATTGCCATATTTCATGGGTTTTCTCAAAAGGTGAAATCAAATGAAGGTTATGATTTAAGCTGCATTCCAGTAAATGTAGTAGAGAGAACTGGAATTCTTTTGGGTCTAAATTGAAAATATTGTCTATCAGAACTTTATTTACAAATATTTTATTTACAAATATATTTCAGTGCTTATGGTAAGTCTTCTCCAAACGCAGTCTTCTCCATATGTGGTACTGCAGTGGCCACTGTCTTCCAGGTAATATGGTATTTAAATAACTGGAACACTTTTAAGAGGAAAAAAAAATAACTGCCTTCATCATTTGAAGCCTGGAGGCTTTATGCTTCTCATAGGCTGTGGGTTAACTAGTTGGTACACTAAATGGCTAGCAGGGGCAACACTACCGAATGCTTCTCTTACCATCACCCAAGACAGGAAAGAGTTAGTGTCTCAGCCCTGGAGGCCATCTTTTTCTTTTTCAGGGCTGCCATACTTAGGGCTGTGGGAAACTGGGCGGGGGGATTGCATGGAGTTGTAGAGATATTTAACCATAATAACATTCTTTCTCTGGGACTCAGGACATTCTGCCTGCATCTGGAGTGCGTAACTGGGAGGCATCTCCAGCTGGGACAGTGCATTGATTGGACCATGTGATGGACATGTGGGTACAAGGGAAGGGACTTGGACTTTCTTTTGGGTGGGGAAAACCTGGAAGCTTTCAGATTCGGGTTTTCCCAGATGTGCCAATATGACATCTCTAATAAAATGGAACTTTGAGAAACTTCTAGCCTTGGAATCTTCTTTTGTTGGGGTGGGAGGTGTTACTTGGAACCCTGACATAGTATCCATAGCTACTAATGTCCAGGACAGGACCTGGACCTACAGTACCTCCTAGTGTCCTTTGTGTATATTCAGACAGTTAAAAGCCAGGACATAAACTGCATTGGGACATACGGTCACCATAGAATTAAAGCGTAAATCCCGACAGTACTAGATTGGCACAGAGTATAACATTTCACTCATTATGTTGTATTCCTTATTGTTACTCCCTGTTTGAAAGATATGTTAGGAACATCATTCATCCTGGAGAAAATCTACCCATATGGTCACTAAGATTCATTCCTGATTTGATTGCATATCATCATCATCATCATCATCTATACTGTTTTCACTATCAGTTCTCCAGAACTGGTCAGAACCGGCTGAAACCCATCTCTGTCTCATATTCATATAATGCATATTATATATAATATATGCATTATATGAATATAATATATCTATAATGTATATGTTATATTATACATAGACAGGCATTCTCAGATGTGCCCTAGCTGGCATCTGAAGTAAAGCACTGCATTGCTCATTGTGGAGAATGCAATTTTGAAATAAAACCAGAAATTGCCACGTAACTACTGGATTTCTTCGTACGCCTAATGTGAACTTGGAAATTGATTCCAGAGTTTTAACTGAGAGTAGATTGACTCACGCTTCGTCAAATTTGGCATGGAATAAGATTAATATGTGGACATTTGAATTAAAATATTTTGTTTACTTATATACATTTGAGCTTATACATGTGATTGACAGCAATCACTCCAAAGCAAATGTTTGAAAGAAAATCCACATTGATTTCCACTCATCAATTAGAAATTCCAGAAAAGTTAAGTTTTGGAATATGCTTTTTAAATGCAAAGTACTTAACCAAAACATAAAGGCTTTTTTTAAAAAAAAGATTCTACACACTTACAATATTTTCTTGCATTGCTTCCTGACAGCAATTATATGATCTTCCTAACGTTAACTTGGTGGCAAGTTTTCTATTTTTAAGATAGCTGAAATCTTCGTAGATATGCCATAACTTTTCATTACCTGAGCCAATTGCAAAGGAAATTACATTTCAGTATACTGATGCCAATGCTATAGTTAAAAATATTTTTGAAGACTCCAGCTGTGCATAACTTTTTGCCTTTTTCTTCCAATATCTTTTTCTCTTAATTGGGACAAATTAGTTAAAACTTTTTTTTTTTTGTAAATTGCCTCCATGCATTGTTTATGTTTTGATTGTATAAATGCAATGTGCTAGACATAGGAATTATCTCCATTAATGAGAATTATTTCTGAGCAAAGTATGGTTAAAATTTGGGAAATTGGTTTAGACCAATTTCTCCATTCCCCTATACTAGGGATCTGCAAACTTGGCTCTTTTAAGACTTGTGGACTTCAACTCCCAGAGTTCCTTAGCCAGCAAAGCTGGCTGAGGATCTCTGGGAGTTGAAGTTCACAAGTGTTAAAAGAGCCAAGTTTGCAGACCCCTGCTCTATACCATCTATCATGCTACTCCAGAGAATTCCTGAATCTCATGACATAATTTTTTGGAAGTCACATGGGATCCCAGGAGAGAAGGAATTGACAATAATAATTTGTCCCTCACTCTGCCAGCAGATTCTCTTGAATAAGAAAGTGTCTGAGCTTCTCAGGGAAGGAATGTAGACTGAAGACTACTGTGAAAAGTAGAATAAATGTCTACAGTGGAATGAAGAGCCATGAGTAGATCGGCTTTTTAATAATTTCTCTTTAGGGAAAGAGAAGACATGAGATCATCCACAAATTCTCCAGACAGCTGTTCCTCATGAGAAGTGGTTTGAGCAAGATAGAGTTTCTGGCAGTTGTAGAATTCTGGAAGTTGAGGGAATAGCCATCTTGCTCAAACCATGGTCAGTACAACACAAGCACAATTCTTGTGTTGTAAATTTAAAAAAAATACTGTATTTTTAAAAAAATGGACACCAGAGAGAACTTGAGTAAACTGAAGATTACAATTAAAGAAGAATGCTTAAACTCAATTTATAAAATATTCTAACACAGGACATATTAGAGGATATTTTTTGAATGATGGACCTAATTTTAAGAATATCAATAAAGACATCTGCCTCTGTGAAACAGCTATATAGAGGGAGCCCCTCGTGGCTCCCATGTAACACCTCTCCTGCGCAGACTGCACTGGCTGCCTGTGGTTTTCCGGGTGCGCTTCAAGGTTTTGGTAATGATCTTTAAAGCGCTCCATGGCATTGGGCCGGGTTACTTACGGGACCGTCTGCTGCCATCGAATGCCTCCCACCGACCCGTGCACTCCCACAGGGAGGGACTCCTCAGGGTGCCGTCAGCTAGGCAGTGCCGACTGGCGACGCCCAGGGGAAGGGCCTTTTCTGTGGGGACTCCCACCCTCTGGAACGAGCTTCCCCAGGACTTTCACAACTTCCTGACCTTGAACCTTCCGTCATGAGCTCAAGACACATTTATTCATCTGTGCAGGACTGGCTTAGATTCTTAAATTTTAATTGTTTAAATTTTAGATTTGGTTTTAATTTGGGGTTTTATTATTTATGTCTATTTTAAATATTCGGCCTATTTAATAAATTTTTTAGATTAATGTTTTACTGTGTATATTTATGTTGTTTTTAGATGGCTGTACACCGCCCTGAGTCCCTAGGGAGATAGGGCGGTATAAAAATATGAATAAATAAATAAATAAATAAATAAATAAATAAATAAATAAATAAATAAATATATCTAAACAATGTTATGGAATATAAACAAGTTTTATGTGACAAGATTGAGACAGAGTTGAAAGTGAATTTATAAATGAGAGGCTATAAGAATGACATGGAAAAGATGTGACACTGGACATGCAAAATGAGACTGGCTGTTGTCTTAATAATTAAAAGTGATATTCAAGTAATAAACCAGTGACCTGTATAATTTCTGTATGTTGTATTTACAAAAAAAAAGAAAAAAAGGCTTGTAAAAATTTTGAAGCAACTTGTGAGGAGGGACAGAGAAAAAAATGAAAAAGGTATAAGTTCTACAACATTATTTGTAGGGATTAAAGATTAAGGTTGTTGGAAGTAAATGAAAGAAATTATTTTATTTGATGAAGGTTAACATAGGTGTTATCGCCAAAAACTCATAATGAAATTTTGCTGATACCTGGACAGAAATGACAATTTATATGGATTTGATTTGAGATAATAGATGAGATATGGGAAGAAAACATTTTTTTTAAAAAAAAGAGAAGACGATACATTATTATTTTAAATTATTTAAATTTGGGATGAAGTGGGAGTTTTTTTCCCCTTGCCATGTTCTTATTTTTCTTCATTTCTTTCTTTTCCATTTTCCTTTTTTGCATCTTCTACTCTTTTTATTCTTGCGTGTGTTTTCAGTTTCTATTAATTTTTACTCTTGCAATTATAATCTTTGCTAAAATTGCTATAAAAATGAATCAGAAAATAGCCATGAATGAAAGAAAACCTTCCATATTTAGTTCTTAGATGGAACATTTCTTGGGAGATAGATAGGTCTTACCCCGATTCCATCCAGAGTATTGGAAGAAAGATGTCAGTAAAAAGAAAAATCTATTACACACATACACACATGTGCTATCCACAGAGAGACATGGACAGATCATTTTCTTTCTGTTTTGGATATGTCTTGATATCTTTCTTTTGCTTCAGAAAGTTACTCTAATATATTGATAATCGTAGCTACAAGAATGAAAATCATGTGTGTTTGAACTAGTAGTATAATATTGAGATTCCTAATGGTATCTCTTCCTTCCCCCCAGTCATCAGTTTATTGGCTTGCTTTTGAATGACATATTTCATTAGATCAGATAATGAAAACAGGGCATTATATCTAAGATTGCAATTTACATTACATTTTTTTTCATCCCAGAAGCACAAGTGGATGATTCGTGAGAGCATTTTAAGTGGCTTTTCCTTTAAAAGCAGATTTGTCTTCTTCTTCTTCTTCTTTTTTTTTTAGGTACGTTGAAGCATAAAAAGGTAAGCAAAAAAAAAATGTTTTCCCCCCCCACCCCCCAGGAGCACTTTTTAGGCTTCCCAAAGCCTCTGTACGCCTGTTTTTGTGAAAAATGGGCAAGGTGAGGCTTTGGGAAGTCAAAAATGGCTGTATTCGGTGTATAAGACGCACCCACATTTCCACTATCTTTTTTTGGGTGGGGGGAAGTATGTCTTATACTCTGAAAAGTATGGTAATTTGCCTCCAGAATGGATGGTACAGAACTACATGGGGGTGGGGTGGGGGAGGGTGATACAAAAATAATGTTGAGGATATGCACCCTCTTGAGGCATTTAACAGAATATGAGAACCAGCTCCTTACTACATTTGTGGTCTGTAAGTATAAAGACCTTTTCTCTTTTGTAAAATTGCCAGTTGAAACCACATAAAATCCTGACTATATTGTAAGGTTTGTCCACTGCAGTTTTCTTTCTCTCACTCTTTTCCCAGTTTAATACAATGTCTTTCCCATAGAGCTCAATCTGTTATAGACTTGCAGGCCTCCACTCCTTTTGTTCACCCTCTTCTCAGTGGCTGTTTACATTGGTTTCATTTGTTTCCTCATTTTTCATGAATGACGTAAATCATTCAAGTGTAATTTTAAAGTATTTATTTCTCTTTCTCTTGAGGTGAAAATATAATGACATTCTTCTTTGTTTTATTCATAGATCAATACTAAATTCGTTGTCAAACTATTCCTGCTCTTAAAACTTTTAAGCATTCTGAGTCCTGGCAATATTAATTTAAAATGCAAACAAAAGAATCATTTATCTCACCCACTATATGGGGTTTCCTGCACAGTTTTTCTTAGAATTCCCTTTCTTGAGTAATAACATGTAAATTGTGCCTTGTGAGAAAGAAATGTGTATTCAGAATGAAAAATCACAGAAGCAGCGGTAGTACTTGCAGAACGAATAGCTTTTTAAAAAAAAAAAGGCAGAGAGGGAGAGATTTTTCAGAGGAGAGCAATAAACTTGCTTACAGTTTAATTCCATCTCTAAATGATAATCTGGCAGTTTAACTCAGTTAAAAATATACCTTGCATAAAAGAGTTTAAGTTATGCAACTACATTCTGGGACACAAAGGCAAAAGAAGAGTAAAAATATTAATATTCAGCTGTTTAGCAAATACTTATCGTTATGTCTCTATCACTTTTAAGGCACAATGTAGAAATAAATAAATTATTCCCAGGTCAGTTTCATCCTCAAGTTTCAACAGAAACATGTTTTGAGAACAGTCACAACTACCATATTTGAACAAAAAAGGCCATATAATTCCAAAATAATAACAGTGGAGTAGTCACTTATTTAATACTTTGTGGATAGTAAGGATAAATCATTAGGCCTTGCTAGATTAACAGGTGGTTTATATTTACTAAATCTGATCTATCCACTAGATCATAACTCATGTGTTGCACCCTATAGAAGGATAGAGACTGCATTGCAGTTCATCACCTCATTTAGCATTCCTTCTTTGGGCGGAATTACATGACAGAATTTGTGATTATTATTTGACACCTAGTCTTCAGAAAGGATGGATGGCTCAAAGTCATGGAAGTGTCATCCATAATAAATTGTGGCTCAGCTTTAATCTTTCGTTTCATTTGAGGTAACATCAAAGGAGAATATCATAGACTGTGTTTTCTCTCTGTCTCCAACACTTGAGGTTACAGAATTTAAATGGAAAGGGGGGGGAAAGGGGGCTATGAAAGTACTAAAGTTGACATGTTTATTGTTGACATTAACTACATTTTCAATAATCCTTCAAATGTCAAATCACAATTTAAAGCTATTCAACTTTTTGGATACTGAAATATTGCCCGCTTTAATCTTGCAGGTAGAATTTTGTTGCAATTAAACTAGAAACCACAAAACAAGATATGGCAGTTGAAGGTAGCTATGTATTGCCATATTTCATGGGTTTTCTCAAAAGGTGAAATCAAATGAAGGTTATGATTTAAGCTGCATTCCAATAAATGTAGTAGAGAGAACTGGAATTCTTTTGGATCTAAATTGAAAATATTGTCTATCAGAACTTTATTTACAAATATTTTATTTACAAATATATTTCAGTGCTTATGGTAAGTCTTCTCCAAACGCAGTCTTCTCCATATGTGGTACTGCAGTGGCCACTGTCTTCCAGGTAATATGGTATTTAAATAACTGGAACACTTTTAAGAGGAAAAAAAAATAACTGCCTTCATCATTTGAAGCCTGGAGGCTTTATGCTTCTCATAGGCTGTGGGTTAACTAGTTGGTACACTAAATGGCTAGCAGGGGCAACACTACCGAATGCTTCTCTTACCATCACCCAAGACAGGAAAGAGTTAGGGTCTCAGCCCTGAGGCCATCTTTTCTTTTCAGGGCTGCCATACTTAGGGCTGTGGGAAACTGGGCGGGGGGATTGCATGGAGTTGTAGAGATATTTAACCATAATAACATTCTTTCTCTGGGACTCAGGACATTCTGCCTGCATCTGGAGTGCGTAACTGGGAGGCATCTCCAGCTGGGACAGTGCATTGATTGGACCATGTGATGGACATGTGGGTACAAGGGAAGGGACTTGGACTTTCTTTTGGGTGGGGAAAACCTGGAAGCTTTCAGATTCGGGTTTTCCCAGATGTGCCAATATGACATCTCTAATAAAATGGAACTTTGAGAAACTTCTAGCCTTGGAATCTTCTTTTGTTGGGGGGGGGGTGTTACTTGGAACCCTGACATAGTATCCATAGCTACTAATGTCCAGGACAGGACTTGGACCTACAGTACCTCCTAGTGTCCTTTGTGTATATTCAGACAGTTAAAAGCCAGGACATAAACTGCATTGGGACATACGGTCACCATAGAATTAAAGCGTAAATCCCGACAGTACTAGATTGGCACAGAGTATAACATTTCACTCATTATGTTGTATTCCTTATTGTTACTCCCTGTTTGAAAGATATGTTAGGAACATCATTCATCCTGGAGAAAATCTACCCATATGGTCACTAAGATTCAATCCTGATTTGATTGCATATCATCATCATCATCATCATCTATACTGTTTTCACTATCAGTTCTCCAGAACTGGTCAGAACCGGCTGAAACCCATCTCTGTCTCATATTCATATAATGCATATTATATATAATATATGCATTATATGAATATAATACATCTATAATGTATATGTTATATTATACATAGACAGGCATTCTCAGATGTGCCCTAGCTGGCATCTGAAGTAAAGCACTGCATTGCTCATTGTGGAGAATGCAATTTTGAAATAAAACCAGAAATTGCCATGTAACTACTGGATTTCTTCGTACGCCTAATGTGAACTTGGAAATTGATTTCAGAGTTTTAACTGAGAGTAGATTGACTCACGCTTCGTCAAATTTGGCATGGAATAAGATTAATATGTGGACATTTGAATTAAAATATTTTGTTTACTTATATACATTTGAACTTATACATGTGATTGACAACAATCATTCCAAAGCAAATGTTTGAAAGAAAATCCACATTGATTTCCACTCATCAGTTAGAAATTCCAGAAAAGTTAAGTTTTGGAATACGCTTTTTAAATGTAAAGTACTTAACCAAAACATAAAGGCTTTTTTTAAAAAAAAGATTCTACACACTTACAATATTTTCTTGCATTGCTTCCTGACAGCAATTATATGATCTTCCTAACGTTAACTTGGTGGCAAGTTTTCTATTTTTAAGATAGCTGAAATCTTCGTAGATATGCCATAACTTTTCAGTACCTGAGCCAATTGCAAAGGAAATTACATTTCAGTATTCTGATGCCAATGCTATAGTTAAAAATATTTTTGAAGACTCCAGCTGTGCATAACTTTTTGCCTTTTTCTTCCAATATCTTTTTCTCTTAATTGGGACAAATTAGTTAAAACTTTTTTTTTTTTGTAAATTGCCTCCATGCATTGTTTATGTTTTGATTGTATAAATGCAATGTGCTAGACATAGGAATTATCTCCATTAATGAGAATTATTTCTGAGCAAAGTATGGTTAAAATTTGGGAAATCGGTTTAGACCAATTTCTCCATTCCCCTATACTAGGGATCTGCAAACTTGGCTCTTTTAAGACTTGTGGACTTCAACTCCCAGAGTTTCTTAGCCAGCAAAGCTGGCTGAGGATCTCTGGGAGTTGAAGTTCACAAGTGTTAAAAGAGCCAAGTTTGCAGACCCCTGCTTATACCATCTATCATGCTACTCCAGAGAATTCCTGAATCTCATGACATAATTTTTTGGAAGTCACATGGGATCCCAGGAGAGAAGGAATTGACAATAATAATTTGTCCCTCATTCTGCCAGCAGATTCCCTTGAATCAGAAAGTGTCTGAGCTTCTCAGGGAAGGAATGTAGATTGAGGACTACTGTGAAAAGTAGAATAAATGTCTACAGTGGAATGAAGAGCCATGAGTAGATCGGCTTTTTAATAATTTCTCTTTAGGGAAAGAGAAGACATGAGATCATCCACAAATTCTCCAGACAGCTGTTCCTCATGAGAAGTGGTTTGAGCAAGATAGAGTTTCTGGCAGTTGTAGAATTCTGGAAGTTGAGGGAATAGCCATCTTGCTCAAACCATGGTCAGTACAACACAAGCACAATTCTTGTGTTGTAAATTTTTAAAAAATACTATTTTAAAAAAAATGGACACCAGAGAGAACTAGAGTAAACTGAAGATTACAATTAAAGAAGAATGCTTAAACTCAATTTATAAAATATTCTAACACAGGACATATTAGAGGATATTTTTTGAATGATGGACCTAATTTTAAGAATATCAATAAAGATATCTGCCTCTGTGAAACAGCTATATCTAAACAATGTTATGAAATATAAACAAGTTTTATGTGACAAGATTGAGACAGAGTTGAAAGTGAATTTATAAATGAGAGGCTATAAGAATGACATGGAAAAGATGTGACACTGGACATGCAAAATGAGACTGGCTGTTGTCTTAATAATTAAAAGTGATATTCAAGTAATAAACCAAGATAGTGACCTGTAAAATTTCTGTATGTTGTATTTACAAAAAAAAGAAAAAAAGGCTTGTAAAAATTTTGAAGCAACTTGTGAGGAGGGACAGAAAAAAAAATGAAAAAGGAATAAGTTCTACAACATTATTTGTAGGGATTAAAGATTAAGGTTGTTGGAAGTAAATGAAAGAAATTATTTTATTTGATGAAGGTTAACATAGGTGTTATCGCCAAAAACTCGTAATGAAATTTTGCTGATACCTGGACAGAAATGACAATTTATATGGATTTGATTTGAGATAACAGATGAAATATGGGAAGAAAACATTTTTAAAAAAAAAAGAGAAGACGATACATTATTATTTTAAATTATTTAAATTTGGGATGAAGTGGGAGTTTTTTTCCCCTTGCCATGTTCTTATTTTTCTTCATTTCTTTCTTTTCCATTTTCCTTTTTTGCATCTTCTACTCTTTTTATTCTTGCGTGTGTTTTCAGTTTCTATTAATTTTTACTCTTGCAATTATAACCTTTGCTAAAATTGCTATAAAAATGAATCAGAAAATAGCCATGAATGAAAGAAAACGTTCCATATTTAGTTCTTAGATGGAACATTTCTTGGGAGATAGATAGGTCTTACCCCTGATTCCATCCAGAGTATTGGAAGAAAGATGTCAGTAAAAAGAAAAATCTATTACACACATACACACATGTGCTATCCACAGAGAGACATGGACAGATCATTTTCTTTCTGTTTTGGATATGTCTTGATATCTTTCTTTTGCTTCAGAAAGTTACTCTAATATATTGATAATCACAGCTACAAGAATGAAAATCATGTGTTTGAACTAGTAGTATAATATTGAGATTCCTAATGGTATCTCTTCCTTCCCCCCAGTCATCAGTTTATTAGCTTGCTTTTGAATGACATATTTCATTAGATCAGATAATGAAAACAGGGCATTATATCTAAGATTGCAATTTACATTACATTTTTTTTCATCCCAGAAGCACAAGTGGATGATTCGTGAGAGCATTTTAAGTGGCTTTTCCTTTAAAAGCAGATTTTTCTTCTTCTTCTTCTTCTTTTTTTTTTAGGTACGTTGAAGAATAAAAAGGTATTGACATTTATCAGAGGAAATGGATTTCAGGTTGCTGCCCAGCAAAATATAGCTTAGGGGAAAAAATCCTCTATATATCATCAAAGACAATACAATTGACCTTTGAACATTGGATAAAAAGTCACCATTATGAACTGGTGAAATAACAGGTTGTCTTCTAATGCTTTGTGTTCAGACTTGGGTTCTTTCAAAGCTTAGTCTTTAGTTGGAAACAAATGCCACAATGACTCACAATATTGAGATTTGTTTCCTAGTATAGTTTATATAAAATATATGTTTTGGTTTAAATCACTGTTAGAAATGTTCAAGAGAAATATAAATTACTGTAATGGCCAGAAAAAAGCTTTTTCAATGCAGAAGTGGGCATGTGTATGATGTCCTCAAGTCATTTTCTTTTTAGTTATCAGTTTATTTAAAAAAATAATAAGAAAACTTGTTGCAAGGGAAAAAGGATATAATAAACAGATGCTTAGTTTGAGAGAGAGAGAGAGAGAGAGAAGGAGGGAGGTATTAGCAAAATTTAAAAGATATATGTCCATTTACAAATAAGTTTGGACATACATATCTTTTAATTTTTTAAATTTTACATATCAACTAGATAAAGAAGTCCCCAAGTGCAGATAAAAGAATAGTATTACTAATGCTTAAACAAATACCATCATTTTCAGAGAAATCACTTCAAATGTTAATATTCTGAACTTGTATGTGTGTATTCAGAATTAAATCCTGTTATATTTTATGGCCTTTACCTATATACTACTAAAACTCTTGTATCTATTTTTCTGTTTGTAATCTTCAGTTGGGTAAAATATTGATTGTAAGGCAATTTTTTTAAAATCAAGGTATCTCAGTTTCCTTATTTGCAGAAGGCATCCAAAATCCAGGACCCATGCCTACTGTGCAATTGAAAACTAAATTGTACTGAGCCTCAGTTAAGTGGTCATATTTCAACCATCCTGACACCTTCCCACAGGTCACTGGGCAAGCTAGTAGGAAGTCTAAACTTGATTGTGATTGCTGATACGTCCAGTCAAATTCCCATAAAGTCAATGGGGACACTGGAAGGAAGTTACAAGTCCAAAGCCTGCAGCCAGATAAGTGGCTGCTGCCAGGTGGGGGAGGGCGCAACAGAGTACATGAGAGGTACAGCATGGGTCAGTAAAATTGCATAAAGAATTGCAATGAAAATCAGGCAAGGTGGATGAGGGTGCAGCATACATCAAAATACCTATTGCACAAGTTCAAGAAGGTTGCAGGGGTATGCAAGTGCTGGTGTGCAGAAGCCTGAGGAAGGATGCACAGATAGAGGAGGTTTACCCAGTTTAATTTGCAATCTTTCTCCCTGACTTCTCCATTGTGTTTCTCTCTATAAATTCCCACAAGCAAGATCACTGGGGAAGCTTCAGGAAGTCAGAAATCATTCCCCCTTGCTCTACATTTTTGCAATTTACCTATGTTCAGCTTGTTGATCTATCTAGGTAAGTAAATACATAAGTAGATAAGTAAATATTTCTGAAATGATGACTCAATGGATCTTGGATTATTTAGTCCTTACTGAGAGCTCAAATTAGCTTCCAAGCAACTATTTTTAGTAACTATCTAACTAAATATCTAACTATCTATCTATCTAACTAAAAATGTCCTTACTGATTTCTTTTGCTTAAGCTTTTTGTTAAGTACTATTTGCATTCTTGATTTCTGGCTCACTCTTGATTTCTGGCTCTAAATAGACATGAAGTATGACATTATAGACAATGCACTTATCAATCTTGCACACCCTCCATATTAAAGAAGCCATTTGTAACTGTTTACCCATTATCTGCAAATAATGTGCAGAAGACGGCATAATACATTCCAGCTGTTGTGCACCTGACTGAGGCCAAACCTCTGGATCAACTCCTCTATAGGGCTCACTTTGGGCAGGTATATATTATATCAAAACTGAAAGAATGCAGCCCAATTTCTTATAACAGCTGCTTCAAATAGATGATGTCTAACACAGCCCTTTGGCTGGAGGAAGGGTTGCTAAGAGTTGAAAGAAGACATAGTTAGATGTTTGTTTGTTTGTTTGTTTGTTTAAATGGCTGAATATTAACTTTCAGTCCTACTTTTTGGCAACTCTTACATTGCTAGACAAATCCCATTCCTCCTGAAAACAGAAAACTGAAGTAGATTGGAGATGCTGGGATTTGCACCAATGGTCCTCCTGATATTGCAAGAAGAACAAACTATTAAAGCAAAGGATCTTTGATAAAGAATTACCAATGAAAAGCAAAATAGTAGCTTAAATGCAGGCAAATCAAATCTAAGCCTTTATTATGGCCTGTAGGCCAAAAATCCCTTGTTTTTTCAGGGGTGCAGGATTTTTTGGGTTAAGGGATTTTTGGAGTCTGGTTCTTGAAGCTCATGACAGTTAACGACTGGGCAAAAGTTGTCTAATACTTTTGGATTCTTGAGAAGGCTGTGTACTCTTTCAGGATAGGCGGTTCAGAGGCATTAATCACTTCTTGGACCCAACTACATGCCACCTCATAGAAGGCTTTAACCAGTGGTGAAATCTAATTTTTTAAGACTGGTTCTTTGGGCTTGGCTTGGTGGGTGTGGCAGGGGAATAATACTGCAAAATTTCCATTCCCATCCCATTCCTGGGGGAAGGATATTGCAAAATCTCCATTCCAATCCTATTCTGGGGCCAGCCAGAGGTGGTATTTGCCGGTTCTCCAAACTATTCAAAATTTCCACTACCGGTTCTCCAGAACCTTTCAGAACCTGCTGGATTTCACCCCTGGCTTTAACCAATCAGGAGAAGCACCATTCAGAATGCAAGAAGTTGAGCCCAAAGGCCCAAGGCCTTTGTTCACTTCCTTACAATTAGCACAGGGGCCCCCCAAGGCTGTGTGCTCTCCCCACTTCTCTTCTCTCTGTATACCAATGACTGCATCTCCAATGATCCATTTGTTAAGCTACTGAAGTTCGCAGATGACACAACAGTGATTGGTCTCATTCGAGACAATGACGAATCCGCATATAGACGAGAGGTCGAACAACTAGCCTTGTGGTGCAACCAAAACAATCTGGAACTGAACACACTCAAAACCGTAGAAATGGTGGTAGACTTTAGGAAAAACCCTTCCATACTTCCACCTCTCACAATACTTGACAACACAGTATCAACAGTAGAAACCTTCAAATTTCTGGGTTCTATCATATCGCAAGATCTCAAATGGACAGCTAACATCAAAACATCATTAAAAAGGACAACAAAGAATGTTCTTTCTGCGCCACCTCAGTAAGCTCAAACTGCCCAAGGAGCTGCTGATCCAATTCTACAGAGGAATTATTGAGTCTGTCATTTGCACCTCTATAACTGTCTGGTTCGGTTCTGCAACCCAACAAGAAAAACACAGACTTCAGAGGATAATTAGAACTGCAGAAAAAATAATTGCTACCAACTTGCCTTCCATTGAGGACCTGTATACTGCACGAATCAAGAAGAGGGCCGTGAAAATATTTGCAGATCCCTCGCATCCTGGACATAAACTGTTTCAACTCCTACCCTCAAAACGACGCTATAGAGCACTGCACACCAGAACAACTAGACACAAGAACAGTTTTTTCCCGAAGGCCATCACTCTGCTAAACAAATAATTCCCTCAACACTGTCAGACTATTTACTGAATCTGCACTACTATTAATCGTTTCATAGTTCCCATCACCAATCTCTTTCCACTTATGACTGTATGACTATAACTTGTTGCTGGCAATCCTTATGATTTATATTGATATATTGACCATCAATTGTGTTGTAAATGTTGTACCTTGATGAACGTATCTTTTCTTTTATGTACACTGAGAGCATATGCACCAAGACAAATTCCTTGTGTGTCCAATCACACTTGGCCAATAAAAATTCTATTCTATTCTATTCTATTCTTAACAGGAACTAGCTTAAACTTTCCCAGATAACAAGGCTCAGATATATCTTCATTATCACCAATGCCCAGCTGGAATCCAGCTTTGAGTGATTCATCTGACAGATGCCAAGAATATACCATAGAAACTCTGCAAGGGGCCACCTGACACTTCTTTATTCAGAGGTTATTCAAAATAGGGCCAGTGGTCAGCTACCAGCAGATGCAATAAGGGCAGAGAAGTAATTATGATTCACTACCCTTATCACCTAATTTAGGTTCTTATTTGTACACATTCGGCTTTGTTTTCTGCCTTTGTCCAGCATCCATTTCTCTGAGCTGCTTGGACGATCACAATCTATGAATAATATTATGAACTATCGGACAATGTTGACACCTAGTCAAACAGAGGATACTGATATCAGCTGCCATGTAAGAGAGGATACAATCATTCACAATTTGGTTGTTTTTATAATTGTGACTCTATGGATTAGGTAAGGGGTAAAACAGCAGCTCAAAACGTATTTAATGCTGACAGGATACTTTAAAAAAAAGAAGAGATTTAGTGAAGTTCCAGAAAGTTTGTTAAGCCATTTGCGATATTATATTGCCGGTTGGTCTGTGCTAAAGAGAAAAGGGGAAGATACAAAATATTGTTCTGGAGCCTTCTTATCGTCTAGTTTGATCTTATTCATTCTTTGGCTATACCACATGTTTTTTTGGGGAGTGAGTCTTGTCATACCACTCATAACCAAAACTTACTCTTCAGCTAGTAATAACTTCTCCCTTCAGCCATAATTTACTTTTCTGATATCTGTTCATAGGGCATTAATTCTTTTTATATTCCTAAAAAAAATCATATCAATTGTTTAGTATTGTTTTGTAATATGTATAGCATTTGGACAAAAAAAAATTGGTGGGAAGTATATATATGATACCAAATTTATATTATGGAAGTTGAATAATGTGAGATGCCATTATTAGAGTCCTTTATCGATAAATATTTGAGAATGGTTTTTAAATATAAGACAAATTGCTAACAAACTTTAAGGAGTGTTATAGAGTGATGTGATGGTAAAGTCACAGTGCCAGACAATAAAATAGAATGTTTTATTTGATATTCAAAATATATACAGGATTCAAAATATACAGCATATAAAATAATTGGATAATTCATTCCATATTCTGCTTTTGATTCTATGATGTCTGATCTTTTTCTTTTCTTCTTTCATGCTTTACACTTCTTTAAACCCTTTGGCAGATGCTGTAATATTTCTGCTCCAAGTAAACAAAAGAATTAAGAACTTAGAAGTCAAAATTTATTTCACCAGATAATTTTAAGCACTAATATAGGTATACATACAGAAACACATATATCCAATTTTATCTCAACCTCTCAAATGCTTTTGATCAAAAGGTGTGGACTGTAGTTACTTTTGTAATGAATTGTAGCAACTACGATAGGATGCTTTTTTTTTTCCACCTGATTGGAGAGATTGTTTTTATTTTTCTAATTTTGTTAAAAACTTGGCTAGACAGTATTGATTGAAGAAAGCTTGTACCTGATATATTACTTACTTGCCAGGCATTGTCTATATGCTGAAGACAGCAACATTTCAAAATGTCTGCTGGGAATTGATACAAAGAAGGTTTTTGAATATGCAAGTGTTTCTGACATGGCCATCTATTGGAACTTTGCTTTTGAAAACACAGTCAAAGTCGCAATTCATGGCTTTAATACTTTCTGTTTTCTTCCTCCTTCTTCCTGAGAAATTAAAATGAAAGAAGACTAAAAAAAAAAAAGGATGGTGTGGCTTTAATATATAGCATTGAAGTACAAAAAAAGGCACACCCAAATAGAATAACAGAATCATGTCATATATGAATCGAGGACTGGAGGATAAAACATATGAAGAACGGTTGCAGGAACTGGGTATATCTAGTTTAACAAAAAGAAGGACTAGGGGAGACATGATAGCTGTGTTCCAATATCTCAGGGGCTGCCACAAAGAAGAGGGAGTCGGGCTGTTCTCCAAAGCACCTGAGGGTAGAACAAGAAGCAATGGGTGGAAACTGATCAAAGAAAGAAGCAACTTAGAACTAAGGAGAAATTTCCTGACAGTTAGAACAATTAATAAGTGGAACGACTTGCCTTCAGAAGTTGTGAATGCTCCAACACTGGAAATTTTAAGAAAATGTTGGATAACCATCTGACTGAGATGGTGTAGGGTTTCCTGCCTGGGCAGGGGGTTGGACTAGAAGGCCTCCAAGGTCCCTTCCAACTCTATTGTTATGTTATGTTATGTTATGTTATGTTGTTATGTTATGTTATGTTATGTTATGTTATGTTATGTTATGTTATGTTATGTTATGTTATGTTATGTTATGTTATGTTATGTTATGTTATGAATTGGAAGATTGGTGATTACTTAATCCACGCCCCCCCCCATTTAATCAGGCATTATGACTTAATGGCCGGTATTTAAATATGTCCCATAAAAGAGAGTCCATATTGTCCCAAGGTAGCCTGTTCTATTTAGAATCATTCTTTGCACGGTCACTCACGCCCTTGTGACGTCTCGCCTGGATTACTGCAACGCTCTCTACATGGGGCTTCCCTTGAAGGGCATCCGGAGGCTGCAGTTAGTTCAGAATGCGGCTGCGCGGGTGATAGAGGGAGCCCCTCGTGGCTCCCGCATAACACCCATCCTGCGCAGGCTGCACTGGCTACCTGTGGCCTTCCGGGTGCGCTTCAAGGTTTTGGTGACCACCTTTAAAGCGCTCCATGGCATAGGGCCGGGTTATCTACGGGACCGCCTACTGCGACCAGATACCTCTCACCGACCCGTGCGCTCTCACAGAGAGGGACTCCTCAGGGTGCCGTCAGCTAGGCAGTGTCGTTTGGCGACGCCCAGGGGAAGGGCCTTCTCTGTGGGGGCTCCCACCCTCTGGAACGAACTCCCCCCAGGACTCCGTCAACTTCCTGACCTTCGAACCTTCCGTCGCGAGCTCAAGACACATTTATTCATCTGTGCAGGACTGGCTTAGATTTTAAATTTAGAGGGGTTTTAAATTGATTTTAATATTTATATTTTATATTTATATTTCTATTTTTAATAATTCGGGCGCTAGAATAAGTTTTTTAAGGATTATTTTAATTTGTATATTGATATTGATGTTTTATATGCCTGTGAACCGCCCTGAGTCCTTTGGGAGATAGGGCGGTATATAAATTCGAATAATAAATAAAAAATAAATAAATAAATAAATAATGAACATATGTTTCTGATGTTCTAACAAAAACAACTGGAATAACTCTGAACAATTCTGACCCATGTTCTACACAATAGTTCTTCAAATACTTGAACATAGCTATCATAATTGTCTGTATTTTTCTCAACTAAACAGTTCCCAATGCCCTCTCGCAGTTTCTCGTAGATTATTATTATTTTAAATTGTTGTTAAGTAATTAATATTTAACTTGCTTTCTTTGTTGTGGTTTCATTCATGTAATTTGTTGGGTTTCATTTCATTTGTATTTTTCCATCTTTATCCCATTCTATTTTTAATAATTCGGGCGTTAGAATACGTTTTTTAAGGATTATTTTAATTTGTATATTGATATTGATGTTTTATATGCCTGTGAACCGCCCTGAGTCCTTTGGGAGATAGGGCGGTATATAAATTCGAATAATAAATAAAAAATAAATAAATAAATAAATAATGAACATATGTTTCTGATGTTCTAACAAAAACAACTGGAATAACTCTGAACAATTCTGACCCATGTTCTACACAATAGTTCTTCAAATACTTGAACATAGCTATCATAATTGTCTGTATTTTTCTCAACTAAACAGTTCCCAATGCCCTCTCGCAGTTTCTCGTAGATTATTATTATTTTGTTTTAAGCTTTTTATGGTTGATGCCCTCTAGCCATACTCTGGCTTATTGACGTCCTTCCAAAATTTCAGTTCTCTAAATTGGATAAAATACTCTAGCTGCAGAACTGGTGGTGATATCCTCAGCACAACTTGTAACAAAAAATGACAGGTTGAATTATTGGTTGTGTTTTATCTTAAAAGTAACATTTTTAAGCTGAAATTGGTGAGAAAAAGTGTTCTTTCAGATTAGAGAAATCTTTAAAACTGTGTAGGATTGGGTATGGGATATTGATGGAGAAGGAATGGGCAATTTTATTTTGATAAAAATCATTTTAATATCTAAATAGCCATTTGAATTCCACCATTCCTCCAGGTCCATTTGTTACCTTAAGATTTGTATAAAACTTTAAATTTCCTTTGAAGTTTTCATCTCCTTTTTATGCTATAACCATCAATTATTTGAGAGATAAATCTATAAATACTAATATACATCGATTTCTTGTTTTTCCCCATTTTTAGTTTCTATTGTCCTATTTCCATATCAGATTATTTTCTTTTAAAATCATTATATATAATGTGTGTGGGGGTGTGAGGGTGGATGTGTATCATACATGGACGCACACACACACACACACACACCATAAGCATCTATATTCAATCCATTTGCCATTTCATTTTTTTTTTGTATGCTACTTTAACACTATGTACTTTTCAGTTTACATGTTACTGAATATTACTATTACATTAGTAATATTTTGGGAATTGGGGAATTAAATTTTATATTCAGATGTGCTCTTTAAAAAATCCATCTCCACCACTAACATGAAAAATATACGCCTGGTTATAAATATATTGGAATTTATTTTAAATTGTTGTTAAGTAATTAATATTTAACTTGCTTTCTTTGTTGTGGTTTCATTCATGTAATTTGTTGGGTTTCATTTCATTTCATTTGTATTTTTTCCATCTTTATCCCATTCTATTTTTTATCTGTGCTGCATTATTTTCAAAATCTCTAAATCATATTACCGTTACTCTTAATCTATCAATTCTTACATGTGCTTGCTTAATAATCTTTATAGGCATTATTCCTACTGCTTAGTTTCCAAACATTTTTTTTCTAATATCTCAGCAAGCACATTTACCTAATACATACATTTTACCTAATAAAAATATTTATAGACATATTTTGAGAATTGCAAATGTAACATTGCTATCACACTTAAGGAAACTGATCAGTGAGAAAGGATTGATGACTTCAAGTGTTTTAGAGTAGCAACAATCAGTTGTTGTTGTTGTTGTTGTTTTGCAACTACTTAGGTTGCAAAAAAAAAAAAATGCCCAAGAAGAAGAAAAAACCCCAAGCAAACCAAGCATGATAGTTTTGTGAAATATAATTTGTGTTTAGTGTGCTGAAAATATCACAACACACTTATAAGCTGAAAATGAGCTCAGCAATATTGGTTTTTTTCACTTTTACAATGTATTGGCTTATTTTGATTCCAGTGTTAGGTTTCCAGTGACAAGTAAAGTTGACCCAAAAGCTTGATCTACTTTAACGTAACATAATAACAGAGTTGGAAGGGACCTTGGAGGTCTTCTAGTCCAACCCCCTGCCCAGGCAGGAAACTTTACACCATTTCAGACAAATGCCTATCCAACATTTTCTTAAAAATTTCCAGTGTTGGAGCATTCACAGCTTCTGCAAGCAAGTTGTTCCACTTATTGATTGTTCTAACTATCAGGAAATTTCTCCTTGGTTCTAAGTTGCTTCTCTCCTTGATTAGTTTCCACCCATTGCTTCTTGTTCTACCCTCAGGCGCTTTGGAGAATAGTTTGACTCCCTCTTCTTTGTGGCAACCCCTGAGATATTGGAACACTGCTATCATGTCTCCCCTAGTCCTTCTTTTCATTAAACTAGACATACCAAGTTCCTGCAACCGTTCTTCATATGTTTTAGCCTCCAGTCCCCTAATCATCTTTGTTGCTCTTCTCTGCACTCTTTCTAGAGTCTCAACATCTTTTTTACATCTTTGTAAAAGATGTAAAAGTACAGCTATTCTTTGTTGTAGAATAGCTGTAGTCCACATTCAAAATTTCCCTGAATAGTTTTAATATATATAAATTTTAGGAATCTGTAGCTGGAAAGGAAGTTATGATTGAAGTAAAAGAAAGTAGCTTGCCTAGAAAAGGTCATGGGTAGAGGTGAGATTTAAAAACCCAAAGTTCCTGGTTTGCTATTCTGTATCATTAGCACTATGTTACTGATGCTCCCACCAGCACAATGAAGGATGACTCAATTGTTAAAAGATTCATATCAGATTTAGTTAAATATTAATATATTCAAAACATGTTCCTCTTAGCCTCTGATAAAAATTGCTGGAAAGAAATAACATTGACAAAATGCCAGTTCATTGCAGGGTTGAATTCCATCTTTTTCAAGTAAATATTAATTGCAATGCAGGAAGAAAATGAAGGTGAAATGGCTGAGGGAGAAGAAGGAATTCTTGAAAAAAGAATGACCCACTGAGATTAGAATCCAAATGTTTCTCTTTAGGTTTAACTATTCTCCTGTGTAAAATAACAGATTGGAAAACATCTGTAGATTTTAGTATTTCAATCAATAACTCAGTTTTTGGATTGTTAGGCAAGCTTCTAATAATATTCCCACTGGGTTTTAGAAGTAGTCACTATTTTTAATCAAAACCATAAATATTCAGAAAGACAGAGGACAAAACTTTGTTGAAGAAGCATTTTGTTCCTTCCAAACTTATCAATAATGATTGAGTAAGAGGCAATTGTGGGAGACTTAAGCAATTCCTTAAGAATGCCAGATGATGATCTTTCTTTCCTCCAGTAAAGTCTCTTAAGATAATTTAACTGCAGTTGTTCTCTCCTGATGGTGTAATGTTCACACAAACCAGGCTGCTCAAACTAAGTTCATTACAGTCTTGATCCAGTCAGCTTGCCATTCTTATTTTGTTTTGAGTGTATTAGTGTATGCTGCTACAGGGGGCATCCTGCTCTCCTTTAATTTGTTTTGTTCATGGAAAGTCTACCTTGAAAAGAGAGGGATGTGATTACATGAACATAGCTTGGTCGTTTGACATGTAATAGTGCAAAAGTGGTTCACCACGGTCCTTTCCTGGAATACTTTTTTTTTTTTAGTCTAGCCCAGGGGTCTGCAACCTTAAACATTCAAAGAGCAATTTGGACCCATTTCCCACAGAAAAGAGAGCACTGGGAGCCACAAAACCTGGGTGGGCATGGCCAACTTGACATCACTCACTTCCACCAGTCACATGACCTGCCCTAGCCATGCCTACCCAGCCGGTCTTTAGGGCAGAGAACCAGTTGTTAAAAAACAACGGGAAACACAAAACCCTTTTGATATCTCCCTCCCTCCCTCCCTCCCTCTACCCTCTCTCTGTATCTCTCTATGTCTCTCTATCTGTATCTCTCTGTCTCTTCCCCAGCCGCTTCTCCATCCCGCCATTGCCCTTACCTTCTCAGGACAGGCAAGGAGTGACTGAGAGGGGAGGGTGAGTGGTGGCGCCAGCCCCTCCCAACAGGGAGCCACAGCAGAGGGCCCAAAGAGCCACATGTGGCTCCGAAGCCACAGGTTGCTGACACTCGGTCTAGCCGTAACCACAGACCTACGGTCATAGTGACCGCAACAATTTTCCAAAATATTTGGAACACCCCTATGTTTAGATATGGACCATTCTGGTTGTGAATAGCTTTTGTTTTCCCACCAATAAGACAGAATACACATGCAGCATCACGCTTACATTAGTTATTTGGTGTTTTCTGTGGCGGCGTTTGCATTTGAATTGCAGTCATTTTGACCACAGATCTTTGTTAACATATATATTTTTTTATAATGTCGGGACCACGTTTTCCACCAAAAAGAGTGTGATTTGGTGATCCAAACTTCGAAGAAACTGTTCTAACATGGTATGAAAAAGCAGAGAGTCAACTGAGTGAAGTGGAATCAGATTGCAATGAAAATTTTGTAATGGACGATGAGGAACCCACAGCCACCACCAATTCTGACACCAGCGATGATGAAACTCCTGATGAAATTGATGACCAGGTACAATCTACATCGTGCAATAATGTATATGGTAAGAACAAATTCAAATGATCTTCTGCACCTTTTGAAAGCAATAGATCCAGAACCACTAGTCACAATATTGTTGTGCAGTTACCTGGACTATGGCCAGCAGCTAGAGCAGTCATTATGTCCTCATGTTTGTAATAACATAGCCGAAATACTACATCTTTGGTTAAGGGCTAGCTTACAGTTTTTATGAGGGACTCTCATCCAGTAACAGCCTGGATGACCTCTGACCCCAGATAGCTTTTTTGAAGTTAGGCAAGATCAATGAGGGGTTACCATTAACTGATCCTAATCACATTGATTAAATTAGTTCATATCTGCATTATATATTATTGAACCACATGGTAACCGTGTCATACACATGGCATCTAACTTCATAATTCCACATTGCTACAACTGTCAGAATTACCAATCAGATATTGATTGAATGAACTGAAGTGGCATACATAATGCATGATCTCTCAGTTTTCCTCAAAAAAAGGAATCTGTAAGATAAGTTAGTCTTAATAAGAATGAACTAATATAATCACCAAATAAGCTTCCATGGTTGAAGGTAGACTGGATTTCTTTGGCATTGATCCAATGCTTTAGCCATAATACAACTCTTGAAAGGCATCCAGTGAGTAAGGCTGCTTTATAGCACTAGATGTAGTGGTGGGATTCAATCGATTCTCTCCAGGTCAACAAACCTGTTCTGTCCCCCTCCTCAGTCTGGGAGACACTGTAAAGTCCCAGAGTTTGACGCGTCTCTAGCCTGACAACAGCCAGGCATGTTCTGATTGGTTAAGACGCGCCTGAAGAAAAGCGGGAGTTTTGGAGTCCTGTCATTGGTGTAGCTCCCTCTGGCAGCCGATATATAAGAGCTGTCAAAGGATTCCTGTCAGAAGTTCTCTTACTGTTAGCCACGGTTGGCTCTAATAAAAGTATTGCAGCAATTCCTGCCTGGACTATTTCTAGTCACTACTTGTAAGATTTAATAGACACGAGCGATGACTTAATTAACCGGCAACTATCAGCTCTGGCAGCAAACTAGCGAGCATCTGCCAAGTGTCTCTGTTATCTTTCTTGATGCCGATGAGTCAGCCAGGAAACCAGGAACAAACAGGACTTCAGCTCTCCCTCTAAGCAGTTGATTTGCTCACCATGAAGTGGTATAGCAGCCCTTGCTGCTTTTATATCCTGTTGGGTGTAGCTCCATGACTCAGCACTTCCTAGGCCTGCCCCCACCCCTGCTTCTGTTGTTCCCACCTCTCCTGCCTATGAACCCTAGGGTCCAGCCAGGCCTGATTGCCATCAGCCGGCTCTGGAGGTGTGGCCTGGGGGGGGAAAGAGTCAGGGGATGGAGGCCTCATTATCTCCCCCACCTGGCCTGCCTCTGGCTCCTGGAGCTGAGCCGGGAAGCCAGTGCTCCAGAGGTAAGTCGTGATGGCCCTTTCCCCTCACTTTCCAAATCACTTTCTGGGAGGGGGCCCGGCTTGGGAGGCGCAGAACAACAAAACCAGTAGTGGTGACTGTGGGAGGTGCTGTCCATCTGCCCAGACATAATACACAACTACTGCGCATGCACAAAAGGCCATGCGTATGCACAGAGATGGCTCATCCAAGCGAAGTGAGCATGCAAGCTCTCTCACATTTGCAAATCAGTAGGGAAGGTAAGTGAATCTCACCTCTGACTAGATGTACTTTTTGTCAAATACCAGAATAATCCTATATTTATTCATTGAAAAATTAGATTTGCTATGGTCATTTACTGTAATTATTATGTAAGTGGGCATAAAATAGCAGCTTAATTTTTTAAGAACACACACACATGCTTGCATGCATAATTCAGTCCTCTATTTCCAGCATTTCAGTGAGAAGTCCTGGGGTTATGAAAACATTAACCTACCATATAACATGCTGGGTTTCTCTTACAATGAATTTTTTTACAGCCCCTTCTTTCAAATACTACAACTATTTAGTGATGTAAAGTTGATGTATCTGAAATAAATGGATAATAAACATCCAACTGATTTTTTAGGCAAAAATGCTAAGAATATGGAACTGGATCTAGAAAGAACATTTTTTAAAATTAAGGTAAACCTTTCCACAATTTGGGAAATATTTAGCTTTCATTGTAATTTCACGTTTGGAACTTAAACACAGCTTTTATGTGGGTGGAAATATTTTTCATCCCACTCTCTTACATAAAATGGGGTCTTTTAAGGAGATATAAAAGTATATTCCTTAAAAGTCTTTTTTAAAATAAATTTTGCTTATTTCCATTAAAGCACTTTCTGTACCATGTATACTTTCATATTACCTAATAAGCATTTCTTTAAAAAGTTGGTATCTAATATTGCTTGATATTAAAAAATAGTATTGCATATCATCTTGCACAAATTTTGTTTATTTTAGAATAAATACATTTATTAAAACGTCTTTTCTATTTCATTCAAATAAGATATTTGTAGTCAACTACAAAAATCTGCTTGATACCCACTCACAAACTATTTATTTATACATACTCTACATTATTGGAGAAATTTCTCTACCTATTTAGCCGACATAGCATTATTTAGATACTGGGAATATGGATGTTTAATATCGGATTGTGTCTAATATATTTAAACACAAAACTTTAAAAGAAACTGTTCACATATGATTAATCTGTAAATGCTGTAAGATTTTTAAAAAATTAAATACATTTTTTCTTTTATTAATTAAATACAGAAACTGACGAGGGGGAAATAAAAATACATGAAATTGTTAAATTGCAAACAAAGGAATGGTTTGTTTATGTATTGAATTGGTTTGACTAAAATGGTTCGTAATCCAAACATACTCTCCAACAAATACAACAGCATGTGCTATGACTGATGAAAGAGTTGGACGTATTGAAGGAAATGCATGTAAGAAGCTACCTGTTCCTGGTTTTCAGACACCACTATCAATCTTCAATGTCATTTTGTCTATATTTATGTTTAACGTATCTTCATCTGGAATGACTTTTTTAAAAAAATCAACAGGCTTGTCCTAGTTAAACCCAACAGCTATTGCATTTATGTTGAAAAATAGTGCTTATCCATGTAAAATATAATTGTATTTTCAAACTTGCTAGAAGTTATTGCTATCACTGCATAGTTAAACAGTAGCTGTTTGGAGACTGCAATTTTAATTTGAGCTTAGCTTGGGTTGTCAAAAGATTATACATGCAAATGAGAAAGTGGGTTTTTTAAGTGTTGATAATGCAAAGGCTTGTCACAACTTAAGATTCTAGTAATAGTTTTGACTGTGCTTTCGAAGGCACATTTGCACTTGCAATATGATACAAATTGTTTTTGTATGTTGGGACTAAACCTTATATACAGATCCAAAATTTCCTAATTCTGTGGATTTATGCTTGCTTGCTGCTTGTGGAAAGGGATAAAAGCTGATGGCATGGTTTATTCAATGTTTAACATGTTAAACACATTCATATGTGTAAAGATGTTGTTTTTCCATGGATGAATATGCAGCTCACCAAATAAATAAAATTGACTTTAGGGTTCAGCTTTCTCATTTCTGTTCGATCAAAAAAATTTTTCTCTTTTGTAAAGCATTCAAAGAGATGCGTTGGCTTAGATCAAAAGCCTATGTAGGCCAACATTCAGTTTCAGCAAAACTCCTTTGGGAAAAACAAAAACATGACATCTGTACAGTACCACCTTCCTAGTGTGTTCCCTAGCAACAGGTGTTCAGAAGCCTACTAAAAATGAAACAATCATAAAAATTAACCATCGTAAAAGTCTAGTGAAATGGCTACTTAGGAAATCAAGTCTCTGTTCAGTGTAGGAATTTAGTTTGAAGTATCCCAACAGATGAATATCTCATCTTCACTTGAACATTCCAACAAAGAAGAAAGTGATTATTACTAGTTCTCTGGTAATTTGTTTCATTCTCAAACTGTTCATAGTAACACAAGATCAAGCAGGGCTGGATGAAAACCCCAGAGAAGTCTGACCATTGACTATACCAGGATTAAAACAGGACCCATTTGCTCATTTTCGGACCCACACACAACTGGAAAGTGAAATGTGAAGAAAAATGAAATTGTGAAGTTGGAAATGAAATTAAATATTAAAGTGGATGATTGTGCTTGATGAAAATAATTTTTATTGCCACCATCTTTCTCAAGCAAGGCTTCCCGTGAGGTGAGGCAAGCTTATGCCCACATTTGCTTCTCTCCATGGGGATCAGAGGTGATTTTCAGCCGGTTTGGACCAATTCACCCAAACTGGTAGCGGAAATCATGGGTGGGCCTACCTCACCCACCCACCCACCCACCCCAGCTCTATGCCATCCTATTTAGGCACATTTTTGAGGCCAGGTGCGTGCGCAGAAGATGCGTGCACCAGCAAAGCAGATGCATAGCAGGCTGGGCGCATGTGTGGACAGGTTCACATTTGCGAACTGGTATTACTTTACTGGTAAAGTAAGTGAATACTATCCCTGATGGGGATTAAAGGGTCATTTCAACCAAAAAGGCAGCTGTATATAAAATTCAGATTACCAAAATTCACTCTAGATCTGGTTATTGCCCTCATGTACTTCTGTTAGCTGATTTTTATGAGCCTGAAGCAGAAGCCATCATTTTTGCATCCTCTTGCAATCATCTGGGAGTTGGAATTTCCATTCTCTGAGCTGTAAATGTAGCCTTCATGGAATCAAGCCTTTTTCAAACCTGATCTTTTTAATTGATTTGGAGCTTATTTTGTTGTACTGCCACTTTATGATTGAAGAAAAAAAAAAAACGAAAGCAAAACCTTTGTAACTACAAGCCTACAAGTTGCTGGGTGAGTTCCTTTAAATCCATTTAAAGGAAACTATGTCTTTTCAGTTTTGTAAGGTTTTTTTGTAACCTTTTGCAATACACAACAAAGGAGAGATTTTACAATTGTTTCTAATAAGTTTAAATGTTAAGCCTTTGTGAAGCTGATTTAAAGAAGCCTTTTGAAACTAATTAGAAAGATCCTATGATGTCAAAAAAAATGAGGTTTGTTTATATTTCCGTGCAAAACAAGACTTGTGTGGTGGATTACTAAAGCGCATGATGGCTACTTTAAAGGAAACCTTTGATCTTTGAGCGTGTAAAGTGCTGCAGCTTTTTACCTTTTCACTGGAAAAAAGTTGTTATCAAAGATGAACAAACACCCTTGAGGACAACAAACTGAACTTTAAGGCGGATGTAAAAATTACAACTTACAAGAAAGAGATGGAAACATTGGAAATACAAGTGGAATTGCATGACCATTTAGAAATAAAAAAGGACATACAAATAATGTACTAAAGAACTATGGTTTATTCTATAAACTGGAAGTATAAAAGAGTTACTGGAGTTATTTTGTGAAAAGTATGAGTGGTCTTGGATAAAGTTGATAAAAGCGTCAAGGGAAGGAGTAAAGAGACTAGAAGAAAACACAAGCTAGAATGGGGAAGGTAACAGCGTTCCGTGCACCTTTGGCATAGAATCATGCCGACCACATGACCACAGAGACATCTTCGGACAGCACTGGCTCTTCGGCTTTGAAACGGAGATGAGCACCGCCCCCTAGAGTCGGCAACGACTAGCACGTATGTGCGAGGGGAATCTTTACCTTTTTATTCTATCTATGGGACTTCTGAATGATCACTGAATAGACAAAAGCAAATGGATAACACACTAAAAAGAAGTGCAATCCTGTAATCAGAGACACTTCTTGATGTTGATTATGGAAACATGAATTATTGGTGCCAAATATAAATACATCAGAAAATTAAAGAGATGTATGTGCCACCAAGATATGATTTGGAGAACATGCAATCAGAATATAAGATCAATGTACAGAACAGATTTGGCACATTTAAATTATGCAAAAGTGAACCTGTGAAGCTATAGAAACACATAAAAATGCTATAAAAAGTGAAGCAGAGAGGCAATATATATACATATTCCTACCATTTGAAAAAAGAAAGAAACCAAGTAGCTTTTGGAACAAGCTAGTATAATAAAGTAAGGTAAAAACCTCGGGCAATAAGAAAGATGTTCAATGACTTGTTTCAAAAAACAGTGTCAGTATCAAACTGGAAAGGATAAGAAATTTAGTCAAGAATCTCAATAAGTAGAAAATTTATTACATATTTTATTGCAATTCCATATTATAAGGGAGGCAAAATACTTAAAACATTAAGGTAGAAGAAACCTCACTTAATGAATATAAACAAAAGAGTAAATACTGTATCTTAAATGCCCAACTGCAGTTTTAACTGTAATAGGACTAAAAACTGTATATAATACCCAAACTATGATCTAGCCAGATGTCTAGAAGACCAAATACTTGATTACATTAATTCTGTCCACTTTTTAAAAAAAACAACACTTTAAAAATGGCTTCTCAATAGATGGCATAAAGGAACGTATCTTCCAGCAAAAAAAAATAATAATAATAAAAAAAATCCACAAAACAAAAACCACCTACTTCAGAGTGTTAGAATCTGTCAGGAATATGGACCATTATTTTTCTCCTAATTACATCTTAAAAGGGGTAATGTGGAATAGTCTTCCACATGTCCTTTTCTGCAAAAGTATGGGAACTTTAAGAAATCTGCCTCTGATATTCCTCAGCATATTTCTCTGATCAAAAATATCTCTAATAATTAGAAAACTTCTTGGATGAGAAGTGAAACATCTTCAAAGAAAAACCAGAAAGTCCAGTTGCCTGTTAAAAACCCCAAAACAACTGCACCTCCCTTCTACAAATCATGATCAGTCAATTGCCAAATGCAGCTTTGCTCGGAACAACTTACATCCTGTGACAATATCTTTAATACCATCAGGCAACATCACCTGCTTGTCCCAGGTTCTTGGGAAGGACTAGACAGGTGGATAAAAATGACAATCTATGTACTAAATAATGATTTTTGGAAGCAGAGAAAGAATGTAAGATTGGAATACTCTTTGTGATTTCAGGACTATTCCTATGAAGATGGAAAGGTTGATGTGATTGCACGACCGCTTAAGAAAGAACGTTGAATGGCTGCTTTACTAAATTTATGTATGAATATAAGTGACAGTTATAGAAAGTTGGTTTCTATGATTTAAAATGTTAAAGCAATATTGTTATTGCTTTACGACTTGCAATTGTATTAAATAATGATTTCTAGAGGCAGAGGAAAAATGTAAGAATTGAATAATCTTTGTGATTTCAGGATTATTCTTTTGAGGATGGTAGGTTGGTGTGATTGCACGACCGCTCTAAGAAAGGATGCTGAATGGTTGCTTTCAGATTCACACTAAAGGTTTACATAGAGATTTGTATTTATGCAAGAAGATAGTGATAACTATAGAATAACTTTTAAGGATATTTTGGGGAATGAGGGAAAGATTATATAAAAGTAATTTAGATATGTTGAAATTCATGGAATTTAAGATGAGGTTTTGGGGAATTTAAATATGGGGACTAGACTTCATTTAAATTTTAATGGTATGGAACACAATGTCTGCTAGAGATGTGCAATAATTATTAATTTGAATGAAGGAGAAGGAAATATATTGTATAGACTACGAAAATTTGAAATGTGTTTAAGGATGTACCTGACTGACAATGTGTTCACAATGATGTTTTTTATTATGTTTATAAAAAATAAAAAAATGATTAAAAAAATGACAATCTAAATATTTGGCTGGGTGTGTGACTAACCGTACTAATAACACTAATGGAACAGCTTATATCCTGCAACAATACCTTTAATACTTACATCCTGTGACGATAAATGGCTTTGAAATTAATCTTGGTTTTGACTGTACTGCATTTTAATTGTTTTATTATGTTTCATTCAATGTATTGATTGTGATATATTTAATGTTGTGAATCTTGCTCTGCTTATGTGGGAATTCACATAGTTATTTGTGAAATAAATTAACTATTGTCTTTCATCAGAGGAAAAACAAGAAATCCTTGTTTGGTCCCTGCTAGATGGAAACAGAATATTACTGTTGAATCAATCAACTTAGTAAGATTGATTCAACAATAATATGATGTTTCTAACTAAGGAACCAAACAAGAGTTTGGCCTCTGTGGCTCAGACTGCTAATGTAGTCTGTTATTAACAGCAGCTGCCTGCAATTACTGCAGGTTCTAGTCCCACCAGGCCCAAGGTTGACTCAGCCTTCCATCCTTTATAGGGTAGGTAAAATGAGGACCCAGATTGTTGGGGGCAAAAAGTTGACTTTGTATATAAATATACAAATAGAATGAAGACTATTGCTAACATAGTGTAAGCCGCCCTGAGTCTTCAGAGAAGGGCGGGATATAAATGTAAATAATAATAAAAAAATAAAATAAAAGAGTTTCTTGGTTTTCAGAAATTGCTTATATTGAAACAAAATTATATCAAGAATTGAACAGAAGACTAATCAATTGAATTATAGGCTGAATTTTTTGTAAGTCTACAATCTAACACTTGTAGATGGCCTGCTATAGACAGGTAGGGATTTATCATGAGCCTGGTTTTAAATTAAGTGTCATAAACATTTAAACTGGCTGAATTGCATATCTGCTGAGAATTTAGCAGTGCTAAATCAAGGCTGGTGCTTCATTTAAGACATTGTTTATCCTGCATTTAGACAGAAGAAACCAAATTTTAAAAAAAGAAAGATGTTTAAGATTAGAGAAACCACAGGAAAATTTATAGCTAAGACTATTAAAAGGTAATTATGGAAAATCTCTGATTAGTATAAATAATTCAAAAAGGATGGAAAGGGTGAATGGAAGCCCTATATAAAATAGACTGTGGAAAGGTAGAAATATTTCTTGAGCACAAGGATATCCATAGGGTGAGGGAGGAGGAGAAGAAATGATGGCATATGAAGCACAACTTCTACAGGCAAATAATGCAAGTTGCATACTT
This sequence comes from Ahaetulla prasina, assembly GCF_028640845.1. Lineage (NCBI taxonomy): Eukaryota > Metazoa > Chordata > Lepidosauria > Squamata > Colubridae > Ahaetulla > Ahaetulla prasina. The sequence continues at coordinate 92,772,932 of NC_080541.1, read as the reverse complement.
GTGTCACCCATCATAACCTCATTACATGACTGAATTATTTTCATAATGACATCATCAGTGGTGAGTTGCTCCCAGTTCTGTCTGGTTCTTGGGAACCAGTAGTAAAATCGGCGGGAGGCTCCACCCACCTGTCCTGACATCATATTTGGTGATCTGCGCATGTGCAGAAGCTTCTGTGCATGCACAGAAGTGCGAGCGAGGCACGTGCGTGCTCCCATTTGAACTGGTAGTAAAGGTAAGTAAGACCCATCCTTGGACATCATGATATTTTTGACATTATCATAACTTATTCCAGATGCCACTGATAGAGAGAAAATATATATTTAGCAATATTATGAAAGGGAAGGAAGGGAAGGGAAGGGAAGGGAAGGGAAGGAAGGAAGGAAGGAAGGAAGGAAGGAAGGAAGGAAGGAAGGAAGGAAGGAAGGAAGGAAGGAAGGAAGGAAGGAAGGAAAAGTGGCACCACTTACAACTCTATACAAGCAAATATAGAAAATAATTAAGGACCTAAGGAATTAACAAGATTGGTGCATATGCCCAAATCAAATTGCAGCAAAATGTGCAGATTAGTGAATTACCACACCACACTTTTTCTCAAATAAAGAATTAACTTATACTATACATGTAAAGAGAACTATCAAATCAGGAGAGAGGTTTCAGAAAAGACATTGGCATGAGATCAAAAGGTAACTCTAAAGGGAAAATAGACAAAATAAGTGAATGCAGGGAGATTTCCCTTTGCTAGATACAGTGGTGGGATTCAGCCAATTCACACCACTTCGGGAGAACCAGTTGTTAACTTTCTGAGCAGTTTGACAAACTGGTTGTTTTAAGAAATCATTAGGGCAGAGAACCGGTTGTTAAATTACTTGAATCCCACCACTGGCTATATAGATAATATAACGGATGTACCAGAATACGTGGTTGTTCTTTTGAGGAACTTTGCAATGGGAAGACATTATTAAAAGAACAAAAGCTGGAGGAACAAGTAGTTCAGAAATATGGGAACGAATAAAATAAAATGCATTATCCCCACACCATACATATATACATCAAATCTATTAAGAGAAAGGCAGCTTTGGAAAAGATTTTAACTAGAGTTATTACTATTGTAGGTAAACACTAAACTACTTTTAGTGTTAAGGTACATATATGACACCACTGCTAAGAAAAAAAATACTTAGAAATAAATGAATGTAAAAAAATGGAAAATCAAATTTTTGGATGTATAAAATTAGCTTTAAAAAAAATCTATTCTTTTCAAGCTCAATGGTATATGAAGGAAACTCATGTACTGAAGAAATAAGGATGATGTTAGTATCAGAAAGGGAAAAAAATGAGAAACTTATCATGAAAAATAAGTCTGCTTGAATGAGAATAAGGATCAGACTAGTTAAAGCAGCTGTTTTACCAGTCATAACATAATCCTATAAAGTTTGATAGCCATAAAGAGAAAGAGGGGGGGAAAAATCTACATCTCGGAAGATAAACACCTTGATGGATTTCAAAAGTATTATGGGAGCGCGAGAAGAAACAATCAATCTTGAATGAAATAAAGGCTGATTGCTCTCTTGAGTAATTATTAGCAAGCAGAATGCCATTTATTCTGAACATATGATGTTAACAGATGCTGGACTAGGAAAAAAATGATTATGTTTGGCAAGATTGAGATAAATAGAAAAGGAAGACAGTGGATATGGTGGGTAGATGGCATCAAAGGGATTCATGGAATGTCCTTGGAAGAGCTTCAAGTTGGTATTAAAACAGGACAAGATGGTGATCTTTTTTCATGTAGAACAAGCTGAATCTGATTCAACAGAACCTAATTAATTTGTACTTGGTTTAATGCCCTTGCAAAGTCATCCTCTTTAGTGGCCTCTGCTGTATCTTACAAATATCATGAAAAAATACATTCTGGAAACAAAATGTGTGGCATTCGTTTTTACTGTGATTGTTTTGGTTTGGTTCTTTTGTTGATGTTTTTTTATCGTTTTGTGAGCTGCCCAAGTTCATAATATGGGTGTTTATGTAAATCCTTTAAATCAATAAAAAAATCTTTAAAATGTTTTAAGTAAAGATTTTGGAATCTCTAACATGTCTTTTTTGTTTCTTTCTATACCAATATAAAATTTCTGGTGTTATATCCTTTTCCTTTAGCTGACTTGCTATAAGTCTTTAACAATCTTTTCTCAATCTTTTGGGGCTTCATATTAGACTTTTTGAAGAGCATTAATCAAATTTGTACATAGTACCAAATAAGAGATTATAACATTGACCATTTTGTTTGTTTTCTTTTTTTAACTTTTTTTCTTGAGATAGCTTTAATCCTTTCAAGCTCTCCATGGCCAACTCAAAAACCTTTTCAGAACAATGTCCACCAGGTAAAACTCTTATCATCATATATTTGAAATTATCATTTTTGTTTAATCCATTTAGCCTTTATGCACATTGTTCTGCTGTTACAAAGAAATAGCACCCTGGGCAGCCCATTGATATCATAAAAATCAGGTTCTCCCTGATGTTGAGGTATCGTTGCCAATCTTCAGAATCATAGCCTAAACTTATGCTGAGAGAAACACTATAGAAAGGCACAGACTTCAGAGGATAATTAGAACTGCAGAAAAAATAATTGCTACCAACCTGCCTTCCATTGAGGACCTGTATACTGCACGAATCAAGAAGAGGGCCGTGAAAATATTTACAGATCCCTCCCATCCTGGACATAAATTGTTTCAACTCCTACCATCAAAACGACGCTATAGAGCACTGCACACCAGAACAACTAGACACAAGAACAGTTTTTTCCCAAAGGCCATCACTCTGCTAAACAAATAATTCCCTCAACATTGTCAAACTATTTACTAAATCTACACTACTATTAATCTTCTCTTTGTTTTCATCACCAATCTCTTTCCACTTATGACTGTATGACTGTAACTTTTTGTTGCTATCATTAAGGGTTAAACTGCAACCTATGACCATCATTTGTGTTGTAAATGTTGTACCTTTGATGAAGAGCATATGCACCAAAACAAATTCCTTGTATGTCCAATCACACTTGGCCAATAAATTCTATTCTATTCAAATTCTATTCTATATGATGAGATTCAGCAACACTGATGTTTTATTGATTTCAAAGTTTGAAAAAACAAACAAACACACCTTCACTCACAACAATTTACACACTTCCTGTCTTTGAATGTGGGGGCTGGAAATGGCACAGGTGTAAGGTTTGGAGAATGGAGCCTTCAAAGAAAGGTCTGTACAGTTGGTTCTTTCATACTTTGTCAACAATGTCTATTGCACATTCCCTTCCTCTTAGTTTATTGAGTCAAATGTAACTGCACAGCAGTTACAGTGGTACCTCAGGGGAGGTGCGACGAGTACAAAAATGACAAGTGCAAACATTTTTTTTTCCTATAAGAAATAAGGTATTAGTAATGAGGCAACCAACACTGACAAGTTCTAGCTTGTGTGTCAAGTACCAAACAAACAATGAGTACCAGGACAAAATGTTTGTGTCAAAATGCATCAAGTATCAAATTCAATGAGTCTCAAAGCTGCTGAGTACTAAGGTGCCACTGTAACTGTTAACATTTTTTAAAATCTCTGGTTGCACTCCTCTGGTCTCTGGCTGATTAGATCTTGATGGATTTCTTCTGGTTTAATGCATCAGTGGGTGATGCTAACATGTACCCAGCTGCAAATCCAATTATTTAATTCCCAGTAATTTTCTTTTCACATTCCACATGCCTATTTAACTATCCCTTTTGCCAACTTGCTTGCTGTCCCCAAAATCCAGTAAAAACTAAAATGAAGTTGCTACAACCAAACCTACTGACATTATCCTTCTACAGAATTGCATTTGCTATTTAAAAATCCACTTTGAAGATCTTTTTTGATATTTTTCATTATTTCCCTTTTCCCCCAAACCCAAATAGTTTAGTGTCACCTCACTGCACATTTCTAATTTCAGTTTACTAATTTCTAATTTGAATTATATGACAGAAACCAAATTTGAAGTTTACATGATGTTACTAATGGTTAGTCCAGTAATATTTTAATACCCTTGCTCCTTTAATAATCATTTGGATCCAATTGCCTGGAAGATATTTCTTGCATCACTATTTTCTAATTGTAAGACATGAAGTTTTTTTTTAGTGGTCACTTATGGCTATGTAATGCTGACTTGAGTGACCAAAGCTCTGCAATGACTATTTGTTTTTGTACGTGTGATCCCTTTTGAACATGCATATTGTTAATATACTGGTAACTCTTCCCTTGTAGGTTTCCAAATTAATTTAACAAAACCCTTGCAAATAGTTATTTAAACTGGCAGATGAACATGGCAAAAGTGATGGAATTTTAAGTGATGGAGCTTAAGTAGAAATGAAGAAAGGAAAAAGAGAGAAGAGGGGAAAAAAGAAGAAGAAAAGGAAATAGATAAGCATGTGGTACCATTTTTTTTTATTCTGGCTTTGCCCATCATTCACATTCACAAGAGCTCTGGTGGTATAGTGGCTAGAATGCAGTATTGCAGGCTAACTTTGCCCATAGCCTTAGTTTGATTTTGACAGGGCTCAAGGTTGACTCAGCTTTTCATCCTTCTGAGGTTGGTAAAATAAAGAGCAAGATTGTTAGGTGCAATATGCTGATATTGTAAACTGCTCATGCTTTACTGCTAAGCACTATGGAATGATATAAGAGTCTAAGTGCTATTGCTATTTCTTGTGGGAATATAGCAGAAGAGAGAGGAGGGGAGGGGAGAGGGGAGGGAAGGGGAGGGGAAGGAAAGGGAAGTGAAGGGAAGAGAGAAGAGAAGAGAAGAGAAGAGAAGAGAAGAGAAGAGAAGAGAAGAGAAGAGAAGAGAAGAGAAGAGAAGAGAAAAAGATCACTCATCTCGTTGCTGCTTTTTTTACTTAATTAATTTTGGATTCTTTTGCTTTGGTCATAGAGGCTTTTCCATTTCAGGGTAAGCTATTTTTCCTGGGCAACAGACTGGAAGTATTTGTTTCCCTGCTGAAATAATGTGATTAATATTATTTTTTGTCAATTTTTTTTTCAACACCCTGTAATTAGGCCATGTAATTTTCTTCCTACAGCAACTATAGTAGATTGGTTCATATCATGCAGTATTTTGCCAGTTCAGAAATTCCTGCTTAGTGAAGAGAAGAAAAAAATATGGGAAGTGGTGATAAGTGATGTAAAATCTCTCTAGATCTGTGATGGTGAACCTATGGCATGCATCCCAGAGGTGGCATGCAGAGCCCTCTCTACTGACATGTGCGACATCATTCCAGGTCAGATCTCCATGGCGTTTCTTTCATGAGCTTCTGTTTCTCTGCAAACGACAAAACAGAAGCTCCCAAAAGAAGATATCTTACCTTTTACTGTGCTGCCAGTGTTGGGATGCCCAGCATCCCCCGGCCAGCTGGTCTTCGGGTCTCTGCTGCGCATGGCTGCATGGCCGCACATGGCTGTGTGCATGGCCGTGCATGCACACATTCATGCATGTTCACACATGTGCATGTTTGTTATGTCTGCACATGTGTGCACATGTTTGCACACACTTGTTCACACATAATCATGTTCACATGCACACACCTTTCAGTTTGGGCATGACCATGTGCAATTTGGGCACTTGGTGTCTAAAAGGTTCACCAACATTGCTCTAGATCAGGGGTCTCCAACCTTGGCAACTTTAAGACTTGTGGACTTCAACTCCCAGAACTCTGGCAGTTGAAGTCCACAAGTCTTAAAGTTGCTAAGATGTGAGACCCCTGCTCTAGATGGTGTTTGATGTTCTCAAATGCCGATCATCCTTGAAGGAATTCTCATTTAGTAAGGAAAAATGAATGTGGGAGCCTTCTCTGGTTTGTGGTGGGTTTGCTTCCAAAGTATATAATGTGATCCAGGTTGAATAGATTTGCATATGATTAATATGAACTCAGATGTATTAGTTTTGCTTTTTTTGAGGTATAATCTCTAGTATCACCTGTTTTATCCTTTTTTTTTATTTGTCAGATTATTCTTGTGACTTTTGGGAGCTTTATGGTCATTTTTTGCATTAATTTATTCATGCGTGTGAAATCCTGGTTGATTATTATGAAATAATAAAGTAACTCCAGATATCTGCAACGAAGAGAGCAAGGAAGCCACCTATTCAGTTTCTTAAATTAAATATTAATGTGTAATACTTTAATCCTTACACTGCTACATGGTGACTAAGTATTAAGAATTAAGATTTTAAAATGAAAAACAATATAACAGTGCTAAAAAGAAATACCCTAAACACAATAAGGGCCTCTGGTGGCTCAACAGACTAATGCAGTCTGTTATTAACAGCAGCTGCTTGCAATTACTGCAGGTTCAAGTCCCACCAGGCCCAAGGTTGACTCAGCCTTCCATCCTTTATAAGGTAGGTAAAATGAGGACCCAGATTGTTGGGGGAAATACAAGTTGACTTTGTATATAATATACAAATGGATGAAGACTATTGCTTGACATAGTGTAAGCCGCCCTGAGTCTTCGGAAAAGGGCGGGATATAAATGCAAATAAAAATAAAAAATAAAATAAAAATAAATAAATCTAAGGACAAATCTCGTGATATAAAAAGATAATGAAGATTCAGCAGGCTCTGGTGTGATACCCTTTTTTCATTTCAGGTTCTGTGTTCAGTAGTTTATATGTAGCAATATTTTCTCCTGATTACTAATTATACAAAGCTCCATTTTCATTTCACTGAAGTTAAAAACTGTTAAACTCTGATTGCATTAAAATAGAAATACAGTTTGTTAGAGAATGAGCAGTTAACATGCAATTGCCCTTCAAAGGCCAATTAGATTAGCAAAAGGCTTTTTAAAATTTTAGTTGAACACACACACACACTCTCACATACAAAGCACACAAAAGTAGGTTGAAGATTCACAAATTAATTCGTATCTGTTTTTATTTTTATTAAACTATAGCACCTTCAGTGCAGAGCAATTAATACAAAACTACTTAAATGTATCTATTCAATGTAGACCAGGGTTACCCCATTTGGTTAGACAAGTTGTTAATCTTTTTATCATAGCAGAAGACTATTAAGATGGATCCAGGTTTCTCTACATCCTGAGACTCATGTTTGTTCTTCAAAATCAAAGATTGAATGAAGTGATTTTTGTAGTATGGATGTACCTGATATTTGGGGTCGGTTATGAAGTTATCTGTCTTTCATACTTTGGACAATCTGCTCTTTATAGGTACTATAACTTTAATGGGTCCAAGATTTATCACCATATATATTTCAGCATTTCGTGAGGGGGATGAAACGCCGGAGAAGACGCCTAGAGAGTTCTTGGAGGTCCAGTCATTTGGAGGCTGATCGGACACTAGTTAGGTCCTACAATAGGACCTACCTAGTGGCACTGAGGGAAGCGAGACGTTGCTACGTCTCGTCCCTCATTGCATCGGCAGATAACCACCCAGCTGCCCTGTTTCGGGTGACTCGTTCCCTCCTTCACCAGGGGGAGCGGGATGACCCGTTGCAGGGACGTGCTGAGGAGTTTAACGGTTATCTATACGATAAAATCGTTCAGCTTCGGGACGGTCTGGACCAAAATTGGGTGGATCCAGATGAGACGTCTGAGGGCGGTCTTGTGGAGATTGTCTGGGATGAGTTTGACCCTGTGGCTCCCGAGGACATGGACAGGTTGCTGGGTAGGTTGAACGCCACCACGTGTTTACTGGACCCGTGCCCCTCCTGGTTGTTACTGGCCACTCAGGAGGTGACACGAGGCTGGCTCCAGGAGATTACGAATGCTTCTTTGTTGGAGGGAGTCTTTCCGGCCGCCTTGAAAGAGGGGGTGGTGAGGCCCCTCCTCAAAAAGCCTTCCCTGGACCCAGCTGTTTTAGGTAATTATCGTCCGGTCTCCAACCTTCGCTTCGTGGCGAAGGTTGGAGAGAGTGTGGTGGCATGTCAATTTCCCCGGCACCTGGATGAAACTGTCTATCTAGACCCGTTCCAGTCCAGTTTCCGGCCCGGATACAGCACTGAGATGGCTTTGGTCGCGTTGGTCGATGATCTCTGGAGGGCCAGGGATAGGGGTTGTTTCTCTGCCTTGGTCCTTTTAGACCTCTCAGCGGCTTTTGATACCATCGACCATGGTATCCTGCTGCACCGGTTGGAGGGATTGGGAGTGGGAGGCACTGTTTATCGGTGGTTCTCCTCCTATCTCTCCAATCGGTCGCAGACGGTGTTGACAGGGGGGCAGAGGTCGGCCCCGAGGCGCCTCACTTGTGGGGTGCCACAGGGGTCGATTCTCTCGCCCCTTCTGTTCAACATCTATATGAAGCCGTTGGGTGAGATCATCAGTGGCTTCGGTGTGAGGTACCAGCTGTATGCTGATGATACTCAGCTGTACTTTTCCACACCGGGCCACCCCAACGAAGCTATCGAAGTGCTGTCCCGGTGTCTGGAAGCCGTATGGGTCTGGATGGGGAGAAACAGGCTCAAGCTCAATCCCTCCAAGACAGAGTGGCTGTGGATGCCGGCATCCCGGTACAGTCAGCTGCGTCCGCGGCTGACTGTTGGAGGTGAGTCATTGGCCCCGATGGAGAGGGTGCGCAACTTGGGCGTCCTCCTGGATGAACGGCTGTCTTTGGAAGATCACTTGACGGCCGTCTCCAGGAGAGCTTTCTACCAGGTTCGCCTGGTTCGCCAGTTGCACCCCTTTCTAGACCGGAATGCCCTATGCACGGTCACTCACACTCTCGTGACGTCTCGTCTGGATTATTGCAATGCTCTCTACATGGGGCTCCCCTTGAAGGGCACCCGGAGGCTTCAGTTAGTTCAGAATGCGGCTGCGCGGGTGATAGAGGGAGCCCCTCGTGGCTCCCATGTGACACCTCTCCTGCGCAGACTGCACTGGCTGCCTGTGGCCTTCTGGGTGCACTTCAAGGTTTTGGTAACGATCTTCAAAGCGCTCCATGGCATAGGGCCGGGCTATTTACGTCTGCTGCTACCAAATATCTCTCACCGACCCATGCGCTCTCACAGAGCGGGACTCCTCAGGGTGCCGTCGGCCAGGCAGTGCCGTCTGGCGACACCCAGGGGAAGGGCCTTCTCTGTGGGGGTTCCCACCCTCTGGAACGAGCTTCCCCCAGGACTTCGTCAACTTCCTGACCTCCGAACCTTTCGCCGCGAGCTTAAAACTCATCTATTCATCTGCGCAGGACTGGACTAGATTTTAAATTTAAATTGGTTTTAATGGGTTTTATTATGTATACTGTCATTTTTAATTATTTGGCCCTTTGGAATAAGTTTTTTAATTGATGTTTTATTTTGTATTTATATGTACTTTTTTATCTGCCTGTGAACCGCCTTGAGTCCCTAGGGAGACAGGGCGGTATAAAAATACGAAAAATAAATAAATAAATAAATAAAATAAATAAATTTCCCACTTGAAAAGCAAGTGTAATCAGGCATTCTTAATCAGTGATGTTTTCAGGGGGTTGAAATTATCAAGAAGTGAATGGTGTAGTGACCTAGAGGTGAAGATGATTGCCTCACATTTGGGAGACCGACCATTCAATCCTCAGCAGCGGCAGAGGTTTCTCTATCAGAAAAAGAAATAAGAATAAGTATGTGCTATGAACTCTGCATAGATGTCAGGAAGGGCATCCAGCCAGTAAATGCCCAGCTCCATTCAGTTGCCCCACCCCATCCCAATATAAAGGGATTACAGGACCATAAAAAGGGGAAAAAATCAAAGGAAAGCATTCGGATACAAGCATCATATTTTTGCATGTGTGTTGACGCCACATACATATTTCAGTGGGGGCTTGTATCATGACCCTTTGTCCATCATCTTCTTGGTTTTGACTCTTTCCCTCTGCACAATGAGACTATTGTGCTTAATCACTTAGCATGCTTCTTTCACTTTCAATACATTGTACTAGACATAAACTTCACCATTTATCTTAGGTTTAACCAGGTGCAATTGAATTTTCTGATTACCCAACATACCTCTAGAGAAGTCCCAAGAGAATAGATACTGTTCTTTAATCCACTTTAATCCCGGCTAATACAATTATTCTCACTCTACTGTCTTATTATCAGTCCAGCATGCAGATGATTTGATTTGATTTGATCACATAAGCCTTTTCTATTTAGAATCATGCTCTCAGGACTTAAGGGCTTATAATCTGTTAGAAGGTGTTTGTATCTGCAAATCAGAACAAACACATACGTTTGGAAGATAACCATGATTAAATTGCTGTAAAGTGGATAAGTAGAAATTTTATTTCTCATATGTATTTTCTATTGATTTCATCTAAACTTTCTGTTGTTGTAAAGTATGATAGATAGATAGATAGATAGATAGATAGATAGATAGATAGATAGATAGATAGATAGATAGATGGATAGATGATAGATAAAAAATAGAAAGATAGAAGATATAGATGTAGATGTAGATATAGATGATATAGATCAATAAACTGATAGACTGATAGAGATAGATAGATAGATAGATAGATAGATAGATAGATAGATAGATAGATAGATAGATAGATAGATAGATAGATAGATAGATAGATAGATAGATAGATAGATAGATAGATAGATAGATAGATAGATACTGGCTCTGGTACGGGCCTCATATTTTAGGAAAGACAGTAATAATCAAAAATAGAGCCAGAGGTAAGCAAAAAAGATGATAGGGAGGGGAGAGGGAGGGAGAGAGGGAGGGAGGGAGGGAGGGAGGAAGGAAGGAAGGAAGGAAGGAAGGAAGGAAGGAAGGAAGGAAGGAAGGAAGGAAGGAAAACTATGAGTTGATATTATAAAGAAGTACATTTTAGATGGGCATCAGAAACATTTTTCTAACAAAGTTGTCCAACAATACAACATAAGACCATAGGAGTTTATCATTCTGTCATTCTCCTGGAAGTGTTTAAATAGAGGCTAGATCAGGGGCCAGCAACCTTAAAGATTCAAAAAGCCACAAAGGTCTTAACAGGAAGCCCCTCGTACAATCCTGGAGCCGACCAGAAGTCCGGTTCCCCCCACCATAGGATCTCCTCTTAGTGTGGCATCCTTTTTCCTCTACCTGTTCTGAAAGCCCTATCAATTGTGGAGCTGACCAGAAAACCCACCCCTTGCTATAGAGTCTCTTCCTGGTGTGCTGTGCTTTATCTCCCCATAACTGGAAACTCCTCTCAAAATTGCGGTGGCAACAAGGAGCCACAGCAGAGGAATGAAAGAGCCACAGAGCCACGGGTTGCTGACCTCTGGGCTAGATGACCACTTATAGGAGTGGCTTTAGTGAGGGATTCCTGACCTGGACCTGGATGGGGTGAAGGTTGAACTAACTTATTTCTAAGGTATTTTTCAATCCTTAATTCAATGATTTTATGCCATATTTCCACCATATTCTTTTTATCCTCTTTATAAGAAATTTGCAAGTTCTCTAAAAATGAACCAAAGCCTCTCATCCCTGAATCTGACATATTTCTATACATTATCCTCCAGTTGCAAACCAATTGCATCAGTCCAGATTGTATAAGCTACTTACTGTACAATCCCCTATAAATGGATTCAGAAGAAAGCCACATTAACTTCAGTGGCATTTATCTACAGTTAAGTCTGCAGATGATTTTCGTCTTACCCTTTAACTTGCAGAGGATGAGCGGTTTAGAGAGAGAGAAACTAATTTTGTTTCCCTTGGATCCTTGTTCATGGATTTCTGGAGAATTATAGAACTGATTATTAATCTAATATTTATCAGTTTGTTTTCTGAAAAGTCCCTGAAGCCTAAGCTAAGAACAGTTACTTTACAAATGACAATTTCCTGGAACAAGTAATAGGGCCTTGTCACCTTCATGTCTGGTTTATGAGTATTTAAAGATGTAGGCTATTATTAAAACCCAAACAGCAAGAATCTTAGCTTCATCCAGTAAGACTGGACCACATTTCTTTTTGGATTGATATTTACTTTGATTTGTTGGGTAAGACCCATTTTTAAAACATATTTATGCTCCAATACAGAAGTAATGTTTGTGTTTAATCCATAGAAATTCTTTGTTTAAAGGCTAGTTTGGAGTTCAGTAAATTTTCATCCCTATTCTATTTGCCCCTTTGTCTGGCCTTTTGTTTTATGACTGCCATGTTTACCCCATTGGTAGATACTGACACGGGCAGTAACATCGTGCTTGAAAGATGGGACAAGGGAAGGGAATTTAATCCTGTTTTCTTGCCTGACAGCCTCTACAGATTGAAATGTAAATGAAGCTACTTGCCTTCAGTTTTCAAGTTCAGAAGCAGACTCACATTTAAACTTTCCGCATTTCAGTGTGTACGTATTTTACATTTTGAAGGCTTATTACAAATCTAACTTCTGCATCTATAATATGCAGGGTTCCACTTGTATTTTTTTTATCTCCAATTTAGTTAGATGGGACATTGAAACAGATATTATAATAGACTGGAAAATTTCATTAAAATATCTAAATAGCTCCAGCGGAGAGTTGCTTTCATTTCTATCTAGGTTATTTCCTTTTAATTGAACTGAGGTTGTTATTTTTTCCCCCCAGGAATGAATTATGAAATAAATGAAATGAAAAGTCTAACCATTAAATGAGAAACACTCATCGGTGCTATTAGCCTGGCTAATTGATTTCAGTTTAAATAGAAAACTAGCTCCATTCATACTCCATCATTTGTCTGTTGTTACTGAATGTCCTGCTGCATCAAGTTGTTTAAGTTGATAAGGTAATTGAGAGACCGATGGCGTTCAAAATCATATATAACAAAGCTCAACATGTCTCTATGCTTGTTTGCATACTGGCCGCTGATCTTTTTTTCTGGAAATGAAAGACAAGAACAGCATGTACTTTTTGAAGAGAATATCCCATCATGCACTTAGGAGAGACTCTTCATCTGTACAATTTTGTCTTCTTAAGAGAAGCTTAGAGAAACAGATTTTTTTTCTATTTTAAGGAACAGAACACTGATCTTATGACATCAGCAGCTATTCCTTCAGTCCTTGTACTCATTTCAATATAATTTAGCTTCTTAACAATAAACACTGAGAAAAGAAAATTTAAATAAGCATACAGAGGAAAACCTTTCAAGAAATGGAATATTTTTGTCCAGATAAGTTGCATTAACACTGCAGTGCTTTGTTAATCCTTAGATTTGCATGCAAACACATGATGCAGTCCTCAAGTGATACTTAACCAATGAACTATGCTTTTGTTGTTGAATTTATTCCCTATATATTGTGTCAAAACCTAATTTTCCATCAGTGTAGCATTTTCAGAGTTCTGGATATCCCCAATGTTTCTTCTTTTCCTGAATAAGTAACCCAGTGAGTCCATGGTTTTTATAACTTTCTAAATTTCCCAGGTTTGTTGTCATTTTATATGAGTTGATTCACAGTGCTGAGTAATAAAGCATTCTTGCCTTTTCTTTTTTTCAACTTAAATTCCTTTTAAGGATCAGTCTTAAAATATCAAGTTTTAAAGTGTTATATTCCTCCATACTTCCATCAAGTAACCATTTGATAATTGTATTTCTAGTTTATTAAAAAAAATTAGCACATCAAAGTAACATTGATCTGCTTGTAAGAATCCCTTGACATATGGTCATAATTGGGACTAGAACATCTGTTGCTAAATGAGACAGTTTCAATCTTTTTTGCCATGGTTGTTAAGTGAATCATTGTGGTTGTTGAGTGAATCATTAAGGAAATCTGGCTTCCCCCATAGATTTTGCTTGTTGGAAGAAAGCTGGGAAGGATGAAAGTGGTGATCATATGAATGCAGAATGCTACTCCATCCATTAATCCAAGCTGGTTGCCAAGAGTCCACATTTTGTTCATGTGATTACATGTGAGTGCAGGGATATACGGACAAGGATCTGCTCCAGTCTTAAAGATGCTCAGATCTTTAATCTGAGATTTATTAGATTAGATTAGAAAGTATCTTTTTATATAGGCAAAGGTGTAGACAAATCATCCCTTTTTCTCCATTCTTAAAATTACCATTCGAAGAACACTCATTATTTACAGAAGGCATATTCAAGTTAGGTTCATATTATTTATTAATGTAGCTATTCAATTTATAGGCCACCACACTATAATCAACAACATCCTTTTGCAACAAAAGAAAATGAATGAAACAACTTCCATATCAGCAGGGCAAAGTAAAACACAATTACTAATACCTTAATTAAGAAATTAAGTAATAAGCTTCAACTGGTACATAATGCAGCTGTGCAGGTAGTTATGAACCACGTATTAACTATGCTGTACAAATTGCATTAGTTGCAGTGGTGAAATCTACCAGTTCTGTGGGCGTGGCTTGGTGAACATGGTGTGGCTTGGTGGGCGTGGCTTGGTGGGCGTGGCAGGGGAAGGATACAGCAAAATCCCCATTCCCTCCCCATTCCTGGGGGAAGGATGTTGCAAAATCTCCATTCCCACCCCACTCTGGGGCCAGCCAGAGATGGTATTGCCGGTTCTCCTAACTACTCAAAATTTCTGCTACTGGTTCTCCAGAACCTGTCAGAACCTGCTGGATTTCACCCCTGATTGGTTGCCAATTTGCTTCCAGACCAAATGCAACTTGCAGTATCATTAGCTAGGGACCTTCATTTGATGGGTCCCAGAAGGGTTGCCTGCTCTTCTGTAGCACCCACCCTATGGAATATTCTGCCCGTCTTCCAAAAAAAAAAAAATTAGATTAGCTCCATCCCTTTTGAAATTCCAAAAGCTCCTCAAGATTTGGCTATGTTGTCAGAACTGAAGCTCCCAGGCAACTGGAGACTTGCTGACATGGTTCCATCATTGAGGTGGCCATTGTTATTCTTCCTCTCCTATGGGAGAGGTTACTTATGGGACTGCCTACTACCACCAGTAGCCTCCCATCGACCTGTGAGCTCCCACAGGGAGGGCCTCCTCAGGGTACCGTCGGTTAAGCAATGTCGGCTGGCGACCCCCAGTGGGAGGGCCTTCTCTGTGGGGGCTCCTGCCTTCTGGAACGAGCTGCCTCCGGGGCTTCGTCAACTCTCCGACCTCCGGACCTTCCGCCGCAAGCTGAAGACTCTTTTATTCCATCGTGCAGGGCTAGCTTCAATATAGTTTTAATATAATTTTAAATTTTTAATGGGGTTTTATTTATATATTTTAAATTTTAGCCATATATTGAATTAGTTTTTTAAATGTTTTTTAACTTTTGTTATATGTGTTTTTATCGGCTGTAAACCTCCCTGGGTCCTTCGGTAGAAGGGCGGTATAAAAATCCAAATAATAATAATAATAATAATAATAATAATAATAATAATAATAATAATAATAATAATAATAATAATAATAATAATAATAATAATAATTTGTATCTATCACTTTTATAATATTTATTAATATGAATATATATACATATATATATATATGTCTTTATTGATTGTCTTTTACTTGATCCTTCTGCACTGCCTGGAGTTGCTTTTGGTGAGATGGCTATATACATTTGCTTAATAGATAAAAAAAAAGGAAATTAAAAACACTTCCAAATAATACTCAGATAATCCCCAGGTCCTCTGCAAGAATAAAGTCTTGGTTACTTTCCAGAAGATCATGTCCGGAATGTCAATATGCTAAAAAGCAAAAGAAAAGTATTTTTGTGCCACATGTGTTGATCTTTATTAGTGAAACATGTAAGATTAATTTTTCTTTTCTCCAGATTTATTGGATCTCAATGGATTATAAAATGAATGCTGAAGTAAGCAGAAGTATTACAAGTAATGGATTTCACCCATATTATTTTAAAAAACTGGCATAACATTGGCATATAAATAGCACATTTAAAATTTTCATAGGATTCCAAATTCACGCAGTTTAGCTCATGCTGCTATTTTCATGACAAACTTGCTGAGAATGTGCAGGTAAGAAAATTACAAACAAACAAATAAATAAAGCCACGTATTACAGCTGCCATTATGCTTTATTGTTGTAAATTTGGTGCTTTGCTATTCAGAGCTCTAGCAAAGAAACGTAAATAGCTTCTTCCATACAGCTGGAATCTTTTTCCCCCCCAGAAAGATAAATTGTATGGCTTTGATTTTCACAAAGAATTTGTAGTTCATAATAAAGTGTCTTTGCTAATCTTAAACCTTTACTAATTTATATTATATAAAGTTATTAATACAGCAACTGTCTGTGGTAAATTTTCTGCATCCAAAGGACTTGACCAGCGACATCTGCACAGTCTATTTGTGTGTGTGTTTGTGTGTGTGCATCAAACCAGACTGTTGTGCCTCGTTCGCTTTCCCTGCAGCTGGGCCCGTCTTATCTGCTTCCGAACGCTGAGGAATGTCCTAGCATGCCTCCTGGCCCCAGCCCTGGCTCCATGCCCAGACAGGCCGAGGAGGAAGAAGTGCCTCCAGCCCCCAGCCCTGGCTCCATGCCCAGGCAAACGGAGCAACTAGACCCCTCCCCCTCCCCCACAGCATGTGAGCCTGAGGAAGGTCAATTACCAACTGCAGACTGGAGTGACCCTCACTTCAGGAGAATTGATAGGCAGCGGCAACAGAAGGAAGGGAGGGGCAAGCCTGAATAAGTGCTGAGTCATGGAGCCACACCCCATGGCCTATATAAAGGATCTGCTTTCTGGCATTCTCTGAGTCAGGCAAAGTCTACCTTATTGAAGTCACTTTCTGGTCTCCTTGAGAACTCCTGCCTTGAGAACTTTGCTAGGACTTTGGCAGGGCTGCAGAGGCACGCCTGATTCGGATTTCCCTGACCCGGCCATCAGTGGAGGAATGGGACACAGACAGTTGGAGAAAAGCAGCAGACATTCAGTCCTTTTGTATGTCATGTCATCACACCAGTGGTGGGTTTCAAAATTTTTTACTATCAGTTCTGTGGGTGTGGCTTGGTGGGTGTGGCATGGGAAGAATACTGTAAAATCTCCGTTCCCTCCCCAATCCAAGAGAAGGTTACTGCAAAATCCCCATTTCCTCCGGATCAGCTGGGACTTGGAAGGCACAGAATAGATGGGGGCGGAGCCAGTCAGAATTTTTACTACCGGTTCTCCAAACTACTCAGAATTTCCGCTACCGGTTCTCCAGAACTGGTCAGAACCTGCTGAAACCCACCTCTGCATCACACATATTGTTATGTCCTCCTTGCCTCCGTCCGAACGATGGCTTAATTAACCGGCTCTTATCAGCTCTGGCAGCAAAAGAGCCAAGAGCCCTCGTTAGCTGCCAAGACGCTGGTGAGTCACAACCTTTAGCTCTAGTCAATCCGTGGGTTTGCCTGATACAAAGAGACACAGCAGCTCTTGCTGCCTTTTATATCCTGTGGGGTGTAGCTCCATGACTCAGCACTTCCTAGGCCTGCCCCTCCCCTGCTTCTGTTGTTCTCTTCTCTCCTGCCTACGAAACCTGGGATTGAGTCAAGCCTGATTGCTGTCAGCTGGGTCTGCAGGTGTGGCCTGGGGGGGTGGAAAGAGTCAGGAGAAGGAGGCCTCGTTATCTCTTTCGCTTGGCCTGCCTCTGGCTTCTGGAGCTGATCCAGGGAGGCCGGTGCTTCCAAGGTTAGTCCTGATGGCCCTTCCCCCTCACTGTCCAAGTCACTTTCTGGCAGCAGGCCCTGCTCCAAGGCACTTTCGGGCATGAGGCCAGATTCGGGGGTGGGAGCCACAACACTTACATTCCCAAAGGCAAAACTTATAAGGCAATGTGGGTATTATTATTTTTTTTCATTTTGATGAAAAGAACGGGACTGTGCACATACTTATGGATCTGAGGGATCCTTGGTGCTCTCTGAGCTGGCTTTTTTTATTGCAGACATTTCATTACCCTAACTAGGTAACATCATCAGTGCTAGTAAGGAATGCTGTTTTCTGTCAGTTTATATTCTGGTGTCTTGCCTGTCTGTGTGGGGGTGGGGGCAATCTTAGGGATTCTTTGGTTGGGCTGTTTACTGATGGCTCTTTGGCAGTTTATTGGAACTTATGGACCTGGCTATTATAGAACTTTGAAGGAACATCAGCTTGTTTTTCCCCTGAGAAACTAAGATGTAGACCAACTTTTCATCTTTTTTTAATGGGAACAGAACTTTAATAGTAGCAGCTAAAGGGCTGTATCTGAAATAGGGGGAGAATAGAAAGTGTCAAGAATAGAAGTTTGTTTGATCCTACACTTCCTGTTTTTCTCTGACTTTACCACAAGGCTGTCAGTCTCAAGGCCCATGGGCTGAATTCGGCCCATGGGTTGCTTAGATCTGGCCCTGGCCCGTGGGGCTGCCCAGGAAACAGCGAAGGACTGGCCCACAGTGCCTCTGCCGTTTTCAGCTGCAATGGCCTCCTGCAGCCCTCTGCCAGTGAAAACAGCCATGCCTACCATGGCGACACCCTCCTGCCCCCCAAGGTCAAACACAACCCTTACGTGGCCCTCAATGAAATCAAGTTCAACACCCCTCTTTTACCACAAACCCCTTAATAGAGGTAGTCAGAAAGTTAAATTTGTGGGGTTGGGGGAGGGAAACATGATAATCTTATAAAGTAGTCTTAGTTTATTCTTATATTTTGATCACGCTTCCCATCTTCCTTTCCAAGTTGTTTCATTTTATACATACCTTTTTTTTGTTTTTTGGACAGGGATGGGTGAATCATGCATGGATAGACACTTGGATTCCATGAGATATTTGTTTTTTATTTATTATAGACAGCTTTTATTTATAATTAGCTCCGTCTTTGGATAATACCCATTTATTTTTGACTTTACCAGCTTCTTATTGGTTTCTATTTTTTTTCCTAGCAAAATGGGCTCTGGCTTTTATTTATTTCCCCCCATAAAAATCTTTTTCCCTCCATTTAATTCTGGCTTAAGTAAGTAAGAAAGCAAGCAAGATGGAAACACACACAATCTTGTCCCCCTAGGAGGTGGGGAAAAAAGGGGCTAATTAGCCTAATTCCTACATTCTGCTGAGGCAGATGGATCCTTGTGAAACTCCTGTTTGTGTTGCCAGGAGGAGAGGAAATTGTCTTTGAAGCAGAGCTTGGCATATTAGATCAAATCTTCTTCTGACTTTCAGAGCATCTGCAGCATCTTTGAATCGTATGTTTTAAAATGAAGGCTTGTCTGTTTATCAGTCAACACCAATCAGTAGCAATTGCCTTTCTTCAACATATTGCCTGCTCTTTGATCTTTGCCTAATACAGTAGGAATGGCGGTGCTAGTGATCTCCACTCGCATGTTTCTAAATATGCTAAGTTAAACCACAATGACAACAAGTAACAGTGAGCTGGCACATTGTACAATTCAGGTCAATAAAAGTTATTTTTAATCATTTGATAACGTTTCTTTAATTCAAATTCTGCACAGTGGGATATGTGGAACTGAGAAAATGGTATCTGTGTTACAACCTTATGTTTAGAGCTGGACTCAATCAAACAAAATTAGAATTTCTAACAGTGAATTCTCCTCTTTTCTCAAAGAAGGGGAGGAGAGAGTTACCGTATTTTTTGGAGTATAAGATGCACCTTTCCCCCCAAAAAAGATGATGAAAATCTGAATGCGTCTTTTACTCCGAATGTAGCCCTGCCCAGCTTCTCAAACGGAGGTTTCAGAGGCTGAAAAAAGCATCAGAAATGGAGCGTCAGAAAAAAAGCCCCAAACGGAGCTTCATGGAGCTTAGGAATAAAAGCCCCAAACAGAGCTTCAGAGGCTTTTTTCCTGAAGTTCTGTTTTGAAGGCTTTCAGAGGCAGAATAAGTTTTTTCTGAAACAGAGTTTCAGAGGCAGGAAAAAAAAGCCAAAAAAAAGCAAGGCACAGAGCTCACAACCAAGGAACCTGTTGCTAAAATTCACCTCTGGTAACAGCTGATTGGGGGTATTCCGGGAGGCCAATCCTCCTGCCAATTAGCATTTTTTCTTATTTTCCTCCCCAAAAACTAAGGTGCATCTTATACTCTGAAAAATACGGTAGTTGAAGCCTAAAAAGCTCCCAAAATTTTACTGTTAAAGTCAGTCAGGAAAAGAGAGAGGTCTGCTGTGATAAGGTTTCAGAATTCTCTGTCTCTCTTTCCTTCTCTCTTTTTCTGGTTTTTGATCCACTTACAGACACACACACACACACACACACACACACATTCTATCTTCTGACATGTCTGTATTCAAACCCCCATTTTTCTCTGCTTGAAAGTTACTCCGGATTGATGAATGACATGCCAGAAAGCATCAAGATGAAAATATGGCTTCCCATTGCTTAGATGGGGTTGTTATAATCCTGGACTTTATCAGGCTATATCCTGACAGAGCTTTAGTCAAAGTAAGTAAGTTACCTTACATTTTTTCTCTCTCTCTGTTTCCTTTTTTACCAATGATTTGTCAGCATTACTGTCCTTTCTATCTCTGAGATAGTGAGAAGATTCTTCCTTCAAACATGGGTGGGCTTATTGTGAACCAAAAGTTTGTCCAACTCCCTTGTATGTGTTTCACCCACTCCATTTTCTGAATACCTGAAATGTGATCGGTGTTTTGCATTCGATTAATATTTTGCAACTTGTTCTCAACTAATCTAAATGGAAGAATCATCAACATTAGTTTTATTTTTTTCCAACATTACTGGGAAACTAGATTGCAGAATGTACCCAGCATGATGTTTCATGTAGATCAGGGGTAGTCATCCTTTTTATACCTACTGCCCACTTTTTTATCTCTGTTAGTAGTAAAATTTTCTAACTGCCCACTGGTTCCACAGTAATGCGCCATGTATTGTCTGCGCATGCCTCTCGCTCATCGTGGATTGGGTTTGGAGAGGGGGGGCGCCGGCTACCAGCTCTGCTTGTTTGTTACAGCTGGGTGGTGTGGGTGGAGATGCGTGAGCTATTCCGGGACGAGGCTCTTTTGTTTGCAGGCTCTTTTGTTTGCAGTCACACTATAGCACCATTTAGTTTCACTTATGTAATGTGAACTAAACTTATGCGCGGATGATACAATAGTATATTTTCAGAAATTTAAATTGTCACCGGGAGTTTTATGAAAACCTAATGAAAATGTTTTTAAATAATGCTATGAATTTTTTTTAAGTCAATTAAATTTAAAAAAAGAAAGTGCTTCAGTATTGGACAAAACCCCTACCGCCCACCATGAAGGCTGGAACGCCCACTAGTGGGCAGTAGGGACAAGGTTGACTACCACTGATGTAGATCAAAAAATGAACAAACCAGGCCACAGCTTTTAATTTCATGCAATCCCCCTGTCTAACACTTAATTTAATCTAAATTAAACAATGCAGACATTATTGTGGGTAATTCCCAGTCTAGTTTCACCCAGCACCCTCCCAGTCATTCCCGTAATCCAGATTGGATCACACATACTCACTCTTTGATTCAGCTACCAACTATAGCTTGATGTTTATTCATTAAACATTGGCTAACACAAAAAAGTGTCAAAACAGGCCAAGCAAAAGCAAAAAAGAGAAAAAGACAGGAAGAACAGGCTACAGTTTGCATTTTTTGTTATATCTCTCTAATGAAGGGGTACAGAACTTTCCAGAGTCACAGGAAACAATAACTTGATAATTAGCATGGACAGTCCCAAAGGGGGTGTTGTTTGATTATCCTGACCTTTTCTTTTACGTACAAAATTCCAACTGAATAGAGATGAAAAATAGAACAATTGGTGATCCCTGCTCTATTTGGCATTTGGGATTGGGATTGGGATGCAGGAGCCAACCGGACTTTGGGGAAAATTATATTCTCACTTTGCTAACAGTCTGCCATGAGTGGAGGAAGACAGAAGAAAAAAAAAAAGAGCGATGAGGGAGGTGGGTGAAGGAACATAAATATACATTATAGTTCTATTCAAACTTGACTTTACCTTGGTTCATCACTTGTTTCAGATCTATCCTCTGTAGTTAAATGATATTTCCCACAGAATACTCTTTTGAAAATGTACCCCTCTACAGAGAAGGGTGAAAAATATCCATATCTGGTCTATACCTTATGATAGGACCATAGGAAGTGGTATGAATGTGAAAATATCTCTCCTAATGTTAGCAAATAATTGCATTAAATCAACTTCTAATCTATAAGTACCCTTTAGACTTTCTGAACTTCAGTTCTCAGCATTCCAAGTTGATTGTGAAATCTGTGTACTGAACTGTAATATACCTAGAGCTGTGATGGCAAACCTTTTTTGGCACCTGGTGCTGAAAAGGTCATACAGAAACATCAGGCTCACATGCACATGCTCATTGGGGCTGCACTCCAGAAAAGCTAAACTTCCAGGTTCTAGCACACATGTGCACCTGACGATCAGCTGTCATGCATGCATGTACACACTGATTTTCAGCACTGCCATGTGCGCAAAGGACATGCATGCCAGAAACCCAGAAGACAAACAGGCAAGGCCGCGTGTGCCAGGCAACATGGCTTTGTGTGCCACTTTGGGCACGCATGTCATAGGTTCACCATCATGGACCTAGAGGTTACCAGCTTCCAGAAGTTTGTTCGGATTCACTTTTAACAACTTGCCCATTCTGCACTGCACACCTTCATTAAGTTGTTAGAAATATGTATGATCTACAGTAATATTTTAACTAGAAAAGAGCTTGAGGTCTTTGCAAAAAGAAAAATAAGGCCTCTGTAATAGCCATTCCAATATACTGTTTTGTGGGGGGATGCGTTTGTCGTGAAGGCAGATGGCAATGTCTCCTAGAACAGCTGTGAGCCATAATTCTTCTACACAGGATTCCAGATGCTGTTGACAAGTTGTATGTAAATCATGCTGACAATTTGTTCAGCCTCTTCCCTGCTGAGATGGAGGTACTCAGTTTGTAGACCTGGTCATATGTAGAAGATGTTATAATCCCAGAAACACACTTTTTTTTTTTTTGGTCAATGAACATATGACAATATAGAGGGAGCCATGATTTGATATTGATCTCTTTGAAGAAAAGTGATTTGTTTTAATGACACACAAGATTATGTTTCCCAAGACTAGACAGAATGTAAAATTGATATTGGTATGACTACCTACTACTACTATTACTTCATCTTTCTCTTTGAAACACTGACAGATATTTCCCTGACCTTGTGTGTTAAAATTACTTTTATCTCAAGGATGTGACATATAACAGAGAGATTATGCATTTATTACTGAATAAATGTCAAATGTTTCCCTTTGTAAATACCTCCTTTAAAGCATTTGCATTGCGAGAGGGGGATTTACAACCTGTATCAGCCAAAAACCTTTCTCCTTCTGGTTTTGACAAGGCAGGACATTTAGATAATGTTGAAAAGTGGAGATTCCGGAAGAGATCCTTTCTTTAATTAACCTGTCTCCTGAAGTCGAAAAGAAAAGGCATTTAACAGAAGATTATATAGCATCTTATGTTAACCTTAGATAATATCAGGCTTCAAGGTCAAAGATTTTTAGGGATTGCTATAGAACATAAGACCAACAGGGGAATAGCTACAACATTAATGCTTACATCTCTAAAGTACTTTGGATGCAGAGTTCATTGTCATTAAATGGCTTAGGAATATTCTGATTAAAATATGTAGAGCTGCTCTAGGGAAATGGATTGTCATATCACTACCACAATTCCATTTATGGTGCAAGACTTTGTTGTTGTTTTTTTAATGGTTGCCTACCAGCAGTGCTTAGCAAATTAGAAGCTAGTCTCTGAATGTCAGGGGTGAAATCCAGCAGGTTCTGACAGGTTCTGGAGAACCGGTAGCGGAAATTTTGAGTAGTTCAGAGAACGAGCAAATACTACTCCTGGCTGGCCCCAGAGTGGGGTAGGAATGGAGATTTTGCAATATCCTTTCCCCAGGAGTGGGGAAGAAATGGGGATTTGCAGTATCCTTCCCCTGGAATGGGGTGGGAATGGAGATTTTGCAATATCCTTCCCCTGGAGTGGGTTGGAAATGGAGATTTTGCAGTACCCTTCCCCTGCCACAACCACAAAGTCATGCCCACCAAGCCATACCTTGCCAACAAAGCCACGCCCACAGAACCAGTAGTAAAAACAATTTGAATTCCACCACTGCTAAATGTAATTGAACATATAATACCTGGAACCTTTTTCAGTTCCTGTGGTGAACAATTGTATGTTCACAATTGTATGTAAATAAGGGGTCTCCAACTCCCAGGCTGCAGCCTGGTACTGGACTGTGGCCCATTCAGAACTGGGCCATACAAACTTGTGTGGAACCATCCCCTTTCCTCCCCCTGCTGGTCCACAAAGCCAGAAAGGTTGGGGGCTGCTGCTGTAAATAATATACAGGTAGTTCTCAACTTACAACAGTTCATTTAGTGACTATTCAAAGTTACAATGCACTGAAAAAAGTGACGTATGTCTGTTTTTCACACTTACGACCGTTGTAGCCTCCGCATGATCACATGATCAAAATTCAGATGTTTGGCAAGTGGTCATATGATTCCCTTTTGTGACCTTCTGACCAGGAAAGTCAATGGAGAATCCAGATTCACTTAACAACCATGTTACTAATTTCACAAATGCAATGATTCACTTAACAACTGTGGCAAGAAAAGTCGTAAAATGGGGCAAACTTACTTAAATGTGTCACTTAGCAACATAAATTTTGGGCTCAATTCTGGTCATAACTTGAGGACTACCTGTAACAAACTCTTGAAATCAATATCACCATTATCATATGAAACCTGGGACAGAGCTCTACATAAATCCTAAAACCAAAAAAAGGAGGAGACAGAGATAAATCTAACTTTTACTTTTTTTGGTAAAGTGGAATTTATAAGAGCCCCAAAATATGTTTATGTGTATAAAGAGAGGAAGGAGAGGAGCTGGGTCTGGATTTCACTTGGTTTTAGTGAAATAGTATTATTTAAAAGCAGTTCTAGAAATATTTTTCCACACGGCATGTGCTGACCCTAGACATGTACAATGTCTCATACACTGCCTTGTTTTCCAATTTTACACAGAGAAATTTGCAGACATTAAATGAGCATCAGACTGAATATATGACAGGAATTGTACAGGGAGTTCTCACTTAAAGACATCCTTGTTGAGTGACCGTTTGATGATCTGCAGCTATAACTGAGCTATTCATTAATTATGTTTAGTTGAGCTCCAGGTGTCACCAGCATGCAATCAGAATATGTGTTGCCACATGGAATTATTTCCAATTGTTATGTTTCCATTGACAGTCAGCCAGCCTATCAAATAGTAATGACAAGATTGAATGACAATCAATTTATGACAAGATTGAAAGCAAATGATTCTTTGGGACTGGACTTTTGAGCATCAGTTCAGCAATAATTGTGTAAAACTCTAAAACTCATATGCTCTGCACGTAAATGGCAAACTGATAAGATTCTTAAATGATGGTCAGGGGATGGAGAACTTCCTAGCAGACCAGGCTTCCAAATTCAGTTCAAATGATTTGTGCAGAAAGTAGCATCCTACTAACATCTGGGAAGAACTTTCCAAGTTCATTTATTTTTGTTATTTTGTCGGAATGAGAGAACATTAATCAAGATTGATAGATGTACATAGACAAATATGTAAGACTCAAAAAGTAAAAAAAAAAGTAATATGATACATAGTATAATCTGGAGTGCTAAGACCTTTTTCAGTAAGTTTTTATTTTTATTAAACCTTTTAGTCTGTAAAATGGATGGGGAGCAACAGGCTTCAGCAGAATCCTGACAAGATTGAGTGGCTTTTGGTTGTGGGACCAACCGGTTCCAGGATTTTGCTGTCTTTGATGATAAATAGAATAGCGCTACCTCAGAAAAATTCAGTACAGCATATTTTAATTCTTCTCAGTTGCTTCAGTTCAAAGCAATATATATATCTACTGAGCTTCAGGGCTAAGCAAGTTTTAACGTGAATTATAAACAAAGGCCGGTCATAAATTATGATACCATAGGTTCTTCTTTCATTATCATCACATTACATTGAACTTACTTCTCAGGCACCAAAAGGTTTTAGATACCTCTCTCCAGATGAAGCTCATTATACTATGTAATGTACTTGAAAATTTTCAGTGTTGATTCAGCATTCTATTAATCAAGCATACAAGGAGCAATTGGAAAGATGTGAGGAATTCAATTCAGAGTAGCCACATTCTGTTATATAGAAGGAAGAATTGGGAAGTCGTAGAAGAAGAAAATCAGTGTAGCAAAGGTTCCTCGTTTTCCTTTTTTATATATTTAAATTAGCAGGGTAAAATCTACCCACCTTTGTCCTCCCATATCTGCATCCTATAGAATTAAAGAATTAAATATTCTTTATTATTTAAAGAACTGTCTTGATGATCTTTCCTTGAGGCTTATGATCAAGTACTGGAGCACTAGTAGTGCTTGTGCAACTAAACTTAAAAGAGTTTAGAGTTGCATAACTAAACTTCTCAATGACAGGTCCTTTTGGGTGAATTTTGTGAAATATATACATGCCTCCTAAATTATTTAGCCTCTTTTCTTTCTGACCTGCAGATGGCAGCACAAGGCTGTCCTTGTCTAAGCTCAGAAGGAAGTGGAGATGAAGTGGATGGGTTTGTACTTAAATGGGAGGTACTGGAGAATATTAGGACTGAAGGTAAAGTAGAACCTCAGTTCTCTTCTCTTAGTCCAACACTTTGACACAATGACAGGGTTTGAGTTCGACTCGAAGAAGCCTTTATTTTTAATCTTATTTTCTGTTCTTTAAACAGATTGCCCTGGGATAGTTTCAGATCTGATTTGTTATGAATATAAGTAAGCGAGTCAAGCAGGAGGAGGAGATATACCTTACATAATTAGCACTTCGCTAGGTTCAGTCGTGATGTTTAGTCAGGAAGGACCTTTCAGCATATCATGGCAGCAGTGTGGGAGGAACCCACAGCTAATTGGCTCCCATGGCAGCGCAATCACATCTAAAGGGCATCTAAGTCGACTGCTTTTGTGTGTAATGATTCAACACTGTCATTGTTTAATGGTCTGTGAGGAATATAGCAACAGCTGTTCACATTAGAAAAACAATTTAGGGGATGACTAGAAAAATACACGTTCTTGTCCTTGATATTTATATTTATTGGATGTTCATGAATTGATGATTTATACATTTATTTCTTCTGAGTTACCCACTTTACATGCAACTCAGGGAAGTATATACAGCATCAGAAACAGCCCAATTGTACTATCTGCTTCTATTATCTTCAGGCCTCTTATAATCCATGTTCAAATATTCTATAATAGGAAGGACTTCTTAATTCTTTTTATTGGCCTCCACTGAAGGGTCTAAAGAAAGCCTCTATGTGCAGAAATGTAGTCAAGACTCATGAATGGGTCGAGTAAGTAACAGAAGTGTAAATAGCTAGCCAATTTTTTAAAAACTTTTGAATTCAAGTTGATAAGCCAAGAAACTTTTTCATAAGCTCCTTTCTCCTCCATCATTTTAATTCGATCTATTTCCATAAATCAGCCTATTGCCTACTATTTTCGATTTCATATTTCATTTTAAATCAATATATTTTCCCATAAATTTGGCTCACCCACCTTTTGAAAGCACATTTTCTAATAGCAGAATGCTCAAATAGATTGGCACTTTAAAAAAAGGAAAAAAAGAAGTGAGCCTATGCGTGTACAAGAGAGGAAAAGAAAGCAAGAAGGCAAATCATGTTGAATGACTTTCATTACTAAGCAGGATGGATAACTCTGAGAAAATTAATGTGTTTAATTAGTAGATCATATTAAAAACAAGAATTGAAATCTATTTAGTCTGAAAATTAATTTTGAGGGCTTGTCCGTGCACATAAGTTGAAGCTGATCATTTAGCTTATTTTCTATCTGATTATGTTTTTAACAAAAATGCAGAAGTAATGTTTACATTGTGCAAGGTATACACCATTTTTAATTGCATACCACCTGTCAGCTTTGGAAGCCATATTAGACCGGAAGCTTCCATGCTGCCACCATCTTGTGTGTGTGAAAGTAGGAGGGGGGATTTAGTAGAGGGAAAGTAGTTAGACAAAATAGTATTCTTCCTTTTTGGTCAAGGTCAGGACAATCCTGCATCTGGAGAAGGAGTGGTTGGAGTGATGTCTCAAGATGGGACGGATGGTGATTGGATCATGTCATGGATTGATGAGTGAGGGGTTGGTTTGGGGGATTTTGATTTACTGAGGGAAAACCCAGAACTCTCAGATTCGGGTTTTCCCAGATGTGCCACTATACCTACTCTAATAATTGGAACTTGGGAAAATGCCTGGCTCGGAGTTTTTAATTGGAGTTGGGTTTTTCTGGAACGTTGACACCACCAACTATTTGGTGGACTGAGTATACCTAGGCTTCATTTGCTTTATTCTGAAGTGTAAACACAAATACTTTTACACACATTCAAGAAGATACAGTTTTACAGATATCAGCATTGTATGGTGCTATGAATGAAACTCACCATCCTAACTAACTAACCCTACCGTATGCCACCGTCTAAAAGTAGATTGTGCTGTAGAGAAGAAGGTGAAAGTCACAAAGGAGGTGTATGATAAAACACAAACTAGCCAACAATGCCAATAATCTCAGTGAATTTGAAAGACTGTCTTTTAATTTAATTTATTATTTATTAGATTTTTATCCTGCTTTTATTACTTTATAAATAACTCTAGGTGAAAAACATGCATAATATTCCTTCCTCCTCCTATTTTCCCAACAACCATATGAGATAGGTTGGTCTGAAAGAGTGATTAGGCCAAAATCACCAGCTGGCTTTCATGTCTAAAATGGGACTAGAACCCCTGGTTTCTGCGTCAGTACCTTAACTCCCAAACTGGCTCTCTTTGTTTTGTTTTGATTAGACCAGTGGTGGAATTTGTTTTTGTTTTTTTTACTACCGGTTCTGTGGATGTGGCTTGGTGGGCATGGCAGGGGAAGGATATTGCAAAATCTCCATTCCCATCCCAGTCCAGGGGAAAGGATATTGAAAAATCTCCATTCCCACCCCACTCTGGGGCCAGCCAAAGGTGATATTTGCCATTTCTCTGAACTACTCAAAATTTCCACTACCGGTTTTCCAGAACCTGTCAGAACCTGCTGAATTTCACCCCTGGATTAGACTAATTGCTTATGAAAATTTATGCTAAATTGTTAATATAAGAGCCAGAGATTTCTATTGCCAGTCATGGTTTTTGGATGTTGTTGTTAATTTAACCTGAACAAAAATGCTAAATTAATGCATTTGTTTCAGTTGAAAATGAATGAACAGTGGGTTAAGCCAGTGTCTTTGTTAATTGTTCTATATAATGATAATTCCAAAAAATGTTAGATTAGCTTTGACATTAACACTAAACTAGATCTTGACAAACACCCAAAAGCTTGATGAAAGGAATCAGCAGTGCTGAGAACAATGAAGCAGTCTTTGTTTTATATTCATCCTTGTTTGACTCAAAAGGAAAACAGCTTTGGTCTTCTGCTGGAATTTGTTACATATCCACAAAAGATTGGTGTGAGTTACTTTGCACTTCTAGAGGGCTAGCATTAATTTTATAATGATGGATTTCGCACACATTCTCTGCTTATGTCAAACTTTGTTCTTATGTCAAGACCATCCATACATGATCTGTTGAACAAATGAAGCTCCCTGTTTTATCCTCCTATTATGGAAGGAAAGTTCTCCCCTTTCCTTTCCTTCCGTCCTCAATTAACTTACGTAAACATTATATTTCCTGCCCCCCAAATAGTGAGAAATATTTCATCCAATTTTTAAGAGAAATGGTCAGAAAACACTCTGATCTTGCGAAATCAAATGGTTCAAGACAGGGGTGAAATTCAGCAGGTTCTGACAGGTTCTGGAGAACTGGTAGCAGAAATTTTGAGTATTTTGGAGAACCAGCAAATACCACCTCTGGCTGGCCCCAGAGTGGGGTGGGAATGGAGATTTTTCAGTATCCTTTACCTGGAGTGGGGTGGAATGGAGATTTTGCAGTATTCTTCCCCTGCCACACCCACCAAGCCATGCCCACCAAGCCACACCATGCCCACCAAGCCACATCCACAGAACCGGTAGTAAAAAAATTTGAATTCCACCACTGGTTCAAGAGATTTATATAGTTCTTCTATATTTCCTCATTTCCTCTCCCAAAGAAAGCAGCATCTGAATGGAAACTAACAATTCAATTTGATAAAGAATTAAAGAATAAAATGGAAGTTAGTAGTATTAGTTATATATCAAAATTTCAGAATGAAGATTTAAAATATTTATTTGTTGAGAATCAAAAGGTTCAGAGGTTAAGAAATTTAAAACGTACAAATTATAAATTTAAAAAGGAAATAAATTCATCAAAAAATGTCATTTTGTGTTTGAAACAAGAATGTTTCAAAAAGGGATGATTTTCAGATTTTTTATGTTGGCATTGCAAGATATTTGACAGTTCTTTAGCTCATATAGTCTACTCTTATACAGCTTTGTTTTGGTTTCCAATCACTATGTATGCTAATACAATTTTGGCAAAAAAATGCAATGTTAAAATATATTCTTAAAATATGGAGTTTGTCTTTTCATGAAGATCTTTAGCTCTATTAAGCCTGGGACATGGCAAAGAAAATAATTGTATATAATTAGGAAAAAACCACCCTCTT
This sequence comes from Ahaetulla prasina, assembly GCF_028640845.1. Lineage (NCBI taxonomy): Eukaryota > Metazoa > Chordata > Lepidosauria > Squamata > Colubridae > Ahaetulla > Ahaetulla prasina. The sequence continues at coordinate 92,742,340 of NC_080541.1, read as the reverse complement.
GATTTTAAAGATTGGGTTAAGGATATGCATTTGTAAAGTCAGTGTATTCTAAAAATGGCCAGATAATGCAATATGTTGTATCTGATCTAGATTTACTGTCAAACCTAAAGATTAAATGTGTTTAATACCATTATCCATAGTTATTATAGGTTTTTGTGTTAATTAGAGGATGTTTAATTTATTTTAATCACAACAATGTTTTTTTATGTGAGGTGTGATGCTGTAATTATTTTGCATTTCATCAAACAGTTAATAGTTGCTCCTTTCTATAGTAAGGCTGAATCTACACAAGGCCTACAAACAAGCGGTTCTTAAGAATTTTAGAGGCCAAGGACACAATGCTCATTTAGGCATTCTTTTTGCTATGTCAATTTAATTTTTTTTCTCCACTGGTTTTTGCACATTAAAGTCAAGTGTGTGTAATCAGGAGGGCATAGGGGAAGCTAGAAATGATTGCTAGCATTCAAATGCATGGCCTTAAATAAGGTTTGTTTTTTCCAAGTGAGATGCTCAGGGAAATCACTCTGCGTTCCCACCATCCCCATAACAATTTAACTTTTGGATAAGCTTCAAAAATCAATTTCCATGATGGATGAGAGTTTGGAAAAATATGGGAAGTTCAGAAAAGAAATGGGAAGACATCAAGGAGCAGATGGTGGAAGCTACAGAAGTCCCTCTTTCCATTTGACATTTCTGCTCTACTTTACAGCTGAAAAGCAGAAAGGATCTCATGTCACTTAAATTTGGCAAACTGAGACCTATAGAGGTACAGAACTCAACCTTGATTTCATATGGATGACTGAGAAACATCCCATATTTATTAAAATCAACTATTTCTCAGAAGCATATTTCATAATAATAATGGAAGCCCTCCCCATGACTCCATCCCGCTATAATTCCACCCCAACTGTGTCAACGCTGAAGGTCATTTAAAGCTGAAAAAGATTGATATTAGAACATATGGCATAATGCACTATGTAATCCCAGTATGATTTTAAACTTTCGGGGAAGTTTTGCTTTTTGTTTTGTTTTTAATCAGTGCTTTGCCATCAGTTTGGAGGAGTGCCTAGGAAAGAAGCAGAAATGGCTGTATAACAGAAAATGGACAAGAATGCTAAAAGGGATGCACAAATATGTGCATTCTGACACACACACACACACACACACACACACACCGGGATTGTATTATTTTTAAATCCAGTGTTTCCTTCCTGGTGGTAAAAGCCAAGAATCAGTGTGTTACAGAGGATGCTATAACTTGTTGAGTGGCTCTGGGCCAGTATATCTCTTCCTCTCACCCACAGTGGTATTGTTACAAGGAGGGCGAGATATTATGCATGCTTGATAAAAGCCAGGGTGGCACAGTAGTTAGAATCCAGTATTGCAGGCTAATTCTGCTGACTGCCAGCCGACTGTCAGCAGTTTGATCCTCACTGGCTCAAGATTGACTCAGCCTTCCATCCTTCCGAGGTGGGTAAAATGAGGACCCAGATTGTTGGGGGCAAAATGCTGACTCTGTAAACCACTTAGAGAAGGCTGTAAATAGCCATAGCACTTAGACTTATATACTGCTTTATAGTGCTTTACAGCCCTCTCTTAAGTGGTTTACAGAGTCATCATATTGCCCCCAACAATCTGGGTCCTCATTTTACCCACCTCGGAAGGATGGAAGGCTGAGTCAAGCACTGTGAAGTGGTATATAAGACTAAATGCTAGTGCTAAGTGCTTGAGCTATCTAGGGGAAGACAGCTTCTATACTATTGTCATTTTTGCTGTGATTTCCAGTGACATGACAGGATTCATTTTAACGCCGTGTGTTGTATTGTGATTCACACTAGCATAAATTTTATTTTTACACTAGTATAATTTCTATTTCATTTTGATGCCATAATCAAACATAATATCTTTTACAGGTAGCCCTTATTTCGTGACTGCCTCATACAGTGACAACTTGCACTGACAATGGTGATAAAAACATAACTTTGCAACTGTCCTTGCACTTTGCAGGTGTGCAGACCAAAGCAAAACTGAAATAAGAGCATAAGCACAGTTGCAGTTTTGCTTAGTGACCGCTTGATTTATGAACTGTATGATGGTCTCAGTTGTAGTAGCTAAGTGAGGACTACCTGTAATTTAGTTTGTTCATTTTTCTGTGCATATATCCATATCCAGAATAAAGGAGGATTAAATTAGGGACAGAGAACTATGGCCTTTTAGCTGCTTTTGGATGCAACTACACCCTTCCTGAGGGGAGTTGTTGATTAATAGAATCTCTTTTTTTACAATTGCTTTGGAGTTGTGGTGCTCAAAGAGTGGTCTGGAAATCCTTTGGAATCCCTGAGATCCTTTCATGGGATTCACAAAGTTAAATAAATGATTTTTTTTTTAAATCCTCAATTTTAATTGCTAATACAGTAAATATTGATCAATATAATCCACATATATAAAAGGTCTTTGGGGTCCTCTATCATTTTTAAGAATCTAAGGGGACCCAAAACCAACAAGTTTGAGAAACATTGGTTTAAATGATTAAAAAACAGCATGGAAAGGCAGTCTGTTTGCTTTCACTCATTCACAAGAATGTGCTAGAGAGAAACCATATTGCTAATCTGGGAAGTAAATTTCAACCAAATTAAGACGGAAGACAAATTTCAATCGAAGGAGGGAAAACTTTGACTTAGTAGTGTGTATCAAAACCACAGGGATGCAGTAACATTATATTTTAGTTTAAACCCTTTATTCCAGGTGAGGAACTGCATACATTTACTGATGAATTCACTGCATACATGTATTCACTGCATACATCTTTTTCATCTAAAGGAGAGAAATCTCTGCTGCTCTCTCTCACTGCTTCAGAGGTCAATCCTACTACTTCTCCATGGCTGTCCTCTTTAAGAAAATGAATAGGAGACCATTAAAAATGTTAACTCTTTCCTGCCAGTCCCATCCTTTGTGATTGAGAAGAGTGCAAATCAAGATCATAATTTTGATCAAAAATTTGGTCAATAATTATCTAAAAATTATTTAAAATAATTTCTTAAATTGCATTAAGCTGTGTTTTTAAAAAAGCATAAAGGGCTCAGGTAATTGCCAGAGATGTAGCAAAGACCTTGCCTGAACCACCTTTGAACCCTCTCTTGTCCACCCTACCTACCCACTCTTGAACTATCAAAAGGCTTCTGAACAACAATATCAAATGAGAGGTTACAGACCGGTTACAGATGGAGATCAACTCTGACTGCTCTTTAGAAGGCCAGATCCTGAAGATGAAACTGAAATACTTTGGCCACCTAACGAGAAAGAAGGACTCACTGGAAAAGAGCCTAATGCTGGGAAAGATTGAAGGCAAAAGAAGAACAGGACGACAGAGAATGAGGTGGCTGGATGGAGTCACTAAAGCAATAGGATGTTGTGTCTTGTCCGCTCTCACCGCAGCCGGGGTCTGCTTATCTGCTCCCGAACACGGAGGAATGTATGCCTCCCGGCCCCAGTCCTGGCTCCATGCCCAGACAAGCTGCAGAGGAGGGGGCACCTCCCGGTCCCAGCCCTGGCTCCATGCCCAGGCAAACGGAGCAGCTAGACCCCTCCCCCTCCTCCACAGCATGTGAGCCTGAGGAAAGTTTACTTCCAAAAACTGATTGGAGTGACCCTCGCATCAGAAGATTGGATAGGCGGAGGCAACAGAAGGAAGGGAGGGGCAGGCCTTAATGAGTGCTGAGTCATGGAGCCACACCCCATGGCCTATATAAAGGATCTGCTTTCTGGCAGTCTCTGAGTCAGGCAAAGTCGAACTTATCTTGCTGAAGTCACTTACTGGTCTCCTGCCTGCTCTGAGGACTTTTCTAGGACTTTGGGCAGAGCTGCAGAGGCAAGCCTGATTCGGATTTCCCTGACCCGGCCGTTAGCGGAGGAGTGGGACATGACATAGGAGCTTAAAAGGACTCCAGAGGATGGTAGAGGATAGGAAGGCCTGAAGGAACATTGTCCATGGGATCACAATGAGTTCGCAACTAACAACAACAGACAGAGAAGTGAAAGGCAACAACAATTGCATCTTGCAATTTTCCAGAACTTTTTCATGATTCTTGTAACACACTGTTCTATTCCCTAAGTCTAAGATGGTGAACCTATGGTACGAGTGCCCAAAGTGGCACATGAAGCCATGTCACCTGGCACGCGTGGCATCACCCGTTCCTCTTCCAGGTTTCTGGCAATGATCAACTGGACTTCATGTTTGTGGCATTGCCGGAAACTGGAAGAGCTGGTCTTCCGTTTTCCTGTGTGAGCATGTGCACTGGCCAGCTGATCATTGCACACGCATGCGTGCCAGTAAATGGAAGACTAACTGGCCAGTGCGCATGCGCTCGCCAGAAACCAGAAGTTCATTTTCAGGCAGCTTCTTTGCAGGCCAGATGAGCATGCATGCTCCATTTTCAGCACTCGGTGCCAAAAAGGTTCGGCATCGCTGCGCTACGTACTGTATGTTATCTCACTTTGAAGCCTGGTTCTTAGGATGCTATTGTTCTTTTCTCATTATTGTTCATAATTTTGTCCATGTGCACTCCACATCGACCCCTCCGCATCATCCACAAATCTTCATGTATCTATGCATCAAAGCATCCAATTTGGAAAAAGTATATGAGATCCATTTCTCCACTCTATTATACAAAATCCACCTTTGTCCTGCCTAGAGGGTAGAGTTAAAGATAATTAATCTTTTGAATTAATATCACTTAACAATCACACCTAGGTACCTTTGAATTCAGATTTAGCAGACCATTCTTTGAATTTGAATTTTCAAAGCAAAAATTAAGAGCTCGGTATGAATGGGAGACTGAGTCTCGACACATAGGGGCCGGGATAGCTCAGGCTGTTAAGAAGCCTGTTATTAGAACACAGTAGCCTGCAATTACTGCAGGTTCAAGCCCGGCCCAAGGTTGACTCAGCCTTCCATCCTTTATAAGGTAGGTAAAATGAGGACCCAGATTGTTGGGGGGGCAATAACTTGACTTTGTAAAAAAAATAGAAATAGAATGAGACTATTGCCTTATACACTGTAAGCCGCTCTGAGTCTTCGGAGAAGGGCGGGATATAAATGTAAAACAAAAAATAAAATAAAATAAAACTTTCTTCCCACAGGTATGTTCAAGTACTTGAACAGAAACACAACACTAATGTAATTCAAGCCAGTGGTGAAATTCATTTTGTTTTACTACCTGTTTTGTGGGTGTGGCTTGGTAGGCGTGGTGTGGCTTGGTGGGCATGGCAGGAGAAGGATGCTGCAAAATCCCTATTCCCTCCCCACTCCTGGGGAAAGGATATTTCAAAATCTCAATTCCCACCCATTCATGTGGGAAGGATATTGCAAAATCTCCATTCCCACCCTACTCTGGGGCCAGCCAGAGGTGGTATTCCCAGAACTACTCTGATTTTTGGAACTACTCAAAATTTCTGCTATCGGTTCTCCGAACTGCTCAAAATTTCCACTACCAGTTCTCCAGAACCTGTCAGAACCTGCTGGATTTTACCTCTGATTCAAGCATTTATTAGTATACTGTATACAGCTTAGAGATGCCAGATCTCTGGCTTCAACTTATGGTGCCAGGATCATAACAACCTTTTAAAATTTTCCACACAAAATATCAGATGGGGTTAAAAGAAGGCTGTTTTGTGCTATATATAACTGATTTTCAATCAAAAATTTATTTATGAACTCAGATCAGACACAATAAAAGACCAGCACACAATCCAATCACTATAAAGGACATTTTTTTTAAAAAAGGCCCCAAAATCCTAACTGTCGCACTAGCCATCTATTACAAATATATGGCATTTGTATGATCAATATACAGTATGTGTCTGTTTGTTCAAATTATATCATTGCCCACCTCAACTGCAAGGCTCTGTGCAGCTTACATCAATGTTAAAACTATAAAACTACCAAAAAAAAAATCAAACCACACTTGATTAAAAATATATATATAAAAACAATAAAATTAAATTAACATAATCCACAGCTGGGATCTAAAAAATAAAACTACATTCAGCATTACCATTATATGAGCTCAATATATAGCAAACTTCACTTCGGCATGCTAGCCAAATTAGTCACCCAAATAAAATGTGTTGGTTTACCTAACTGTAGAGACCACCGTAGTATATTGTATATCCTTTGTTCTGACAAGCTAGAAAGGATATATTAGATCAAATAGAAATTAATGTGTTTTGCTGCTTGGGAGAAAGAATGAAACTTTCTACTGAAAGCCGGTTCTGCGATTTGAGACATATTATTATGTTATATATATTTTTCTGAAGCCTATGTCATATTATGTGAGAATTAAATGGATGGAATGGATGGAAGCTAATCAAGGAGAGAAGCAACATGGAATTAAGGAGAAACATCCTAACAATGAGGACAGCTTGCCATCAGAAGTTGTAGGTGCTTTATCACTGGAGGTTCTTAAGAATAGACTGGACAGTCACTTGTCTGAAATGGTATAGATCTCCTGCTTGAGCAGGGGTTGGACTAGAAGACCTCCAAGGTTCCTTCCAGCTCTATTCTGATTGATTAAATGTACTGATGTTTTGTTCTGTTTACAGGCGGTGCAATTTCCACATATACCATGCTGCCACATTTGTCAAACTTAAATTCAACTTTTTCAGTTTTTGCTTCTTTTATCTTTTTCAAAACCTGCAGAGTGGTTCCCTGAATGACGTCTTATTACTTCCCACACTTTTGATGGATGTGAAAACCAAAGAAAGGAAATAGAAAATGCAAAGACCCAGGAATGACATGTAGATCTCTGTTGCATTCTAGTTTGCAAGAAAATCCCTCCTTTATTTTACCGTTGTGAGATAAAAATTTCAGACATTCTTTTAGCTCAGCTTAATTTATTTTCCTATTCTTTTGCACTATGTTTACCATTCTTTAATTTTGTTTTCTTCTACAGTTTAAGTCTCTGGACATAAAAATTTCCTCTCAAAGATATATGTTCAAATACTTGAGCAGAAATACAATACTAATGTGATTCAAACATTTATTAGTATACTGCATACAGCTTAGACTTGCCAGATCTCTGGCTTCAACTTAAGCTGCCAGGATCATAACAACCTTTTCAAGTTTTCCACAGAAAATATCAGAGATTGGATGGGGTTAAGGGAAGGCAAACTATTTTCTGCTATAATTGATTCTCAATCAAAATTTTATTTATGAACTAAGATCAAACATAGTAAAAGACCAGCATACAATGCAATAGCTATAAAGGACAATTTTGAAATATGCCAGAAAATCCTAAAGCATTTAGGAACTAGCAGTTATTAGCATGGAGAGGGAATCTAACAAATATAGCTATTAATAGGAATTTTGCATCTTTCTTAGAGGTTTCTGAAGAGTGATTTATTTTTAATCAAATTCATCTTATCCAGTTATTAAATTGAACTGAATTGGATTGAGTTGACTGAGTTGAATTGAGCTGAACTGAACTGAACTGACTTCAGGTAGCTACCAGTACTTAATACTGTTATTAATTTATTTTCAATTCTTACCAAGCTCCACTCAGGAGCTATCCACCAGGCTTTGTCTAGACATTAAGGGCAATATGCTACTCTTTCTATTCAGAAAGCATCCATCTCTCCTTGTACTTGAAAGCATCAAATTAGCTTAGGGCAGGGGTGTCCAAACTTGGCAACTTTAAGACTTGTGGACTTCAACTCCCAGAATTCTGGAAGTTGAAGTCCACAAGTCTTAAAGTTGCCAAGTTTGGATACCCCTGGCTTAGGGCATTCAATATGACACATGAGGTGTTTATATAACTGTTTCATCCAATCCCTCCCCACCCCACCAATTTATGCCACTTAAGGCAGCTGGCACACTCTGTGGGATTGCCTCTGCTAAATCACATTTCTGTTTGTCTGGCATATTCCTCCTTGTCTCAGAATTGGAGGGTCCAGAAATCTGAAAATTCTGTGCCCAGGGAATCAACACATGATTGGAATTTAACCATACTGACTGAATATTTTACCTTAAAAGACATTTAGCTTAACTATGGCTCAAATAAGATTAGAACAGGAAATAAAGGAGAGTAAATTCCCAGGAGTTATTTTTAAGCAATCTTGAATACAGATATAAGCAGAAAGATGGGATATAAATTTAGTAATGAATAATCTTTTTTTTTTAAAGGATGGTTTATAGATGAGGAATGAAAAAGAAGCTCAATGTGTATTATTTAAGAGAGAGAAATGTGTGGTGCCAACTAATATAAGAAATGAAATGTGACAAATTCCCTAAGTCTGTGGGTAATAAGAGAAAATAATAATAATAAAAGCTTGGGTATCAACTGAGACAGGCAATAAGATGCATTGGTTTCATTTGTCAGCTTATGGAATGAGTTTTGCTCAAAATGTTCGTTTGGATTGGCCATTCAGAAACATGAATCAAGAGCATCTCTCAGTGATTCCCGAGCTTCTGACAGAGGCCTCATCTTAATAGTGGCAATGGATTTCTTTCAATCATGGCATAAACCCACCAAGCTAGATATAACAGATTGCTTTGCAAGGTATTAGTTTAGGCAGGAGACTCCTATTGAAATCACAGTGCCTTTAGTCAAGCCATTTATATGCAGAAAGAAGTTTTATTCTCATCAGTCAGGTTGATTGCATGCCCAAGAGTAGGGTTGACATCTAGGCACTAATCACAAAGGCAAGGCTAATATAAAAGCTTTGTAGATACAAGCAGAGGAATTGATCAGAGTTTTGTGTCTCAGCTATACACACATAACTGGTAGGATATCTACACTATTTCAGACAGGTTAATTAAAAAGGGTAATTTGAACTATCAAGAGAAAGGCAGTGACAAGTCAGGGGCACCATTGCCAATCTTTCACCTCTGGAGTATATTCATACATGCAGTGGAAAATGAGACAGCTACTGCTATCAATTGGGTCTACCTTATAAGGGCAGCTCTTATATGGGCTATTAGACTAGGAAAGGGACAAGAAGAAATTGAAGTGACACATGTCTTAACACATGCCTTAACTGGGAGACTGAAAAGCTAGTGACCTGGGTTTAAATCACTAAATGTTACCTGGAAGAGCTCAGAAAAAGTATTTTCCGGACATTAAGGCTGGCAGCTACAGTGAAGAGTCCGAATGGATGCTAAAGTATTGTTAGGAACCTTGGAGACCTGAAAAAATGCAATAATCCAAATTAGACTGAAACCCTAGATATCAATCTTTCACTGCTGTTTTACTGAAATGTCATTGCTTTAACCAAGGCAGCAATTTCTTTCTTTTTTTAAAAATACTTCATGAAGAATGGTGGAAGCAGTGGATTATTCTCAGTCAATGGAAAATTGGAGAGGGTTGTTTGTTTCCTTGGAATGAAGCATAAATATGAACAGAAGTTCTCCCAAATTTATAATGAAGCAACAATGCCAGCTAATTTATTTATATATTTTTTATTTATCCTAATTTTATTTATATTTATATTATTTTTATTTATTTATATTATATTTTATAAATATTATTTATAAATAACCCAAGGCAACAAACATACCTAATATTCCTTCCTCCTCCCATTTTCCCCACAACAATAACCCTGCGAGATGGGTTGAGATGAGAAACAATGGCTCAATAAAACCACTCAACTGGATTTTCATGCCCAAGGCAAGACTAGAACTCACAGTCTCCTGGTTCCTAGGCCATCACCTTAACCATCAAGCACAAATTTATAGCCACAGTTGCAGTAAAGAAACAGGGGGAAATATGTTAGCTTCACATTTTGCCCTCATTTTCTTTTCTCATCCACCAAATTTAGAATCGGATTTTTATTTAAGAAGTTTGCCACTTAAGTTTATCACTTGTAGTGATGTACTTGAGTACTCTGTGACCTTCCTGCAGGCTGAAAATGCCATGCTTCTAAATCTATGACAAAAATAACCCCATTACAGAAATGTGTAACGGAAAACAATGTAGAGTGATTTAGATGCCCCTAAAATACAAAACATCATTCTCCCCCCACCTGTCCCTAGGACTGCAAACATTACAAGCTGCCATGCAATTTACAATGCAAGCATTTATTGGGGTGCATATGAGTGATTTGTGGATTACCTTTCTCACGCATTAATATTTTAAGTTCTGCCAGACTGCAAGTTCTAAACCCAAGGCCATAAGAATAATAATGCGACAAGAACTGGTATAGCGGTGCCTTTTTTAAGAGATGGTAGGAAATAATTTGGCAGGAAGCAGAAACAGGATTTTTAAAACTTTTGCATGGTTTTATAGTACATGATCGGGAGTCATTATAAAATAATATTTTAACACAGATAATTCTTGCAGGTAATGTCCATAAAATAATGTGAGTCTCTAACGACTCTGCAATTAATTATAATTATAACACTTTAGACTATATATGGTTTTTATTACAACAAAATTAGTGTGGTTGTACATATTGTATTTTTCCTTGGATTTTTTTTTTACTGTTTTCATAGTGTCCATGAAATCTTGCTATTTTTACTGAACAGTATTTTCTCTTTTATTATAATAGTAAAGTAGACACACCATATATGCAAAACCCATTTAAGCTGACATTCCCTTTTATTACTATTAAAATATCTTAATGGTTATTGCTGTATTCCTGAGATATATAGATTAACCTTCTAACAGTGATCCTGATTTTAATAAGATCCACAATTGCACAGCAGTTGTGCAATTCTCATTGCTAATTTAATAAGGCATGCAAGAGACTTTTATAAGCTTTAGAAGTACTCAGTATTTAACTTGCTCACAGAGCCAATTGTTTACCAGCCACAAAGCAACATACTGTCTGTTAACAAAAATCTGCCAAATATTTATTTATTTATTCATCAAATTTATATCACCACCCATCTCACAAGAAGTGATTCTGGGCAGCATGCAACAATCAGGTCAAACAACAATATAAAAACAAATAATTACAAAAAAATATAAACAATCTTTATTAAAGATTTAATATTATTAAAAATTAAAATACAGAAACCACAAACCTCAGAGAGTGAGAATAACAACCACAATGGGAAAGCCATTTTAGAATATCACTTATTTATTTATTTATTTTATTTATTTATCAAATTTAAATAGCCACCTATCTCACAATAAGTGATTCTGGGCAGCATGCAACAATCAGGTCAAACAACAATATAAAAACAAATAATTACAAAAAAATATAAACAATTAAAAACTTATTCTAAACGCCTGTTAATTTAAAATTAAAAATATAAAATAAAAGCCAATTTAAAACCAGTAATTTAAAATTAAAATACAGAAACCACAAACCACAGAGAGTGAGAATAACAACCACAATGGGAAAGCCATTTTAGAATATCACTTATACCTTGGACCCTCAAATCTGTTAATGTAACCAGGCCTTGAGGGACTTCCAGAACATTAACAGGGATAGAGCTCACCTTACTGGGGTTGTGGGGGGAGAAGAATGTTCCATCAGATCAGAGGTGGGTTTCAGCAGGTTCTGACCAGTTCTGGAGAACCAGTAGTGGAAATTTTGAGTAGTTCGGAGAACCGGTAATAAAAATTCTGACTGGCCCCGCCCCCATCTATTCTCTGCTTTCCAAGTGCCAGCTGATCAGGAGGAAATGGGGATTTTGCAGTAACCTTCACCTGGAGTGGGGTGGGAATGGAGATTTTATGCCATGCCTATCAAGCCATGCCATGCCCATCAAGCTATGTCTACCAAGCCATGCCATGCCCACCAAGCCATGCCATGCCCACCAAGCCACACCCACAGAACTGGTAGTAAAAAAATTTGAAACCCACCACTGCATTAGAAGTGCAGAGAAGACTGTTATCTGGGAGAACAGAGAACACCCCTGGCAGAGAAGACTGTTATCTGGGAGAACAGAGAACACCCCTGGCAGAGAAGACTGTTATCTGGGAGAACAGAGAACACCCCTGGCAGAGAAGACTGTTTCTTGGGACCCATCAAATGTAAGTCCATTGCAAATAGTACTCACAGCATGCTTTCCGTGACAGATCTAATTAGACAGGCTGATATTCCAAGTCTTCACTTAAATAGGTTTTGATTCTACCCACAATCTGAAAACATTGTTATCCTAAAATGGATATGTTCCCATCAGGCTTAAGTATTTATCATCCTTTTTGGAAATAACAGCCCCCCTGGGATCTGAACCCTGACAATCGGAATAGATTGTCATATTTCCTTCTGGGCTCAAATCAGTGGTGAAATTCATTTTTTTACTACCGGTTCTGTGGGCATGGCAGGGGAAGGATACTGCAAAATCTCCATCCCTCCCCACTCTGGGCCAGCAGAGGTGACATTTGCTGGTTCTCCGAACTACTCAAAATTTCCACTACATGTTCTCCAGAACCTGTCAGAACCTCCTGGATTTCACCCCTGGCTCAAATGTACATATTGTACATAGAACTACTAAGTTTACCACTAAGGTAGTCATCCTATGAACCCAATACATTGAACAAATTGGAGTCCCCTGCAAGACAGATTCATTCATCTAATTACTGTCTCTGCATTAGCACACTTGTATTTTATCACTTTAATTTTGCCTTTCTGTCTTCTTCTGAAATTAGACTATGCACTGTATTTTATTTTATTGATAAGGTTGCAAGACTAATCAATCAATAAACAATAACTATCAAAATTTAGCTCAGTCCTGCACAATTAAATAAATATGTTTTAAGCCCGCGGAAGGTCCGAGGTCCAGCTGGCGAAGACCGGGGTAGTTCATTCCAGAGGGTGGGGCCCCCACAGAGAAGGCCCTTCCTGGGCGTCGCCAGACGACATTGCCGCGCCGACGGCACCCTGAGGAGACCCTCTCTGTGAGAGCGCACGGGTTGGTGAGAGATATTCGGTAGCAGTAGGCGGTCCCGTAAGTAACCCGGCCCAATGCCATGGGCGCTTTAAAGGTGGTCACCAGCACCTTGAAGCGCACCCGAAAGCCACAGGTAGCCAGTGCAGCCTGCGCAGGATGGGTGTTATCGGGAGCCGGGGCTCCATCTATCACCCGCAGCCGCATTCTGGACTAACTGCAGCCTCCGGATGCCCTTCAAGGGAGCCCCATGTAGAGAGCATTGCAGTAATCCAGGCGGCGTCACGAGTGCGTGGTGACCGTGCATAGGGCATCCCGGTCCAGAAAGGCGCAACTGGCGTACCAGGCGAACCTGGTAGAACGCTCTCCTGGAGGCGGCCGTCAAATGATCTTCTAGAGACAGCCGTTCATCCAGGAGGCGCCTAAGTTGCGGACCCTTTCCATCGGGGCCAATGACTCGCCACCGATGGTCAGCCGGATTTAGCTGACTGTGCGGGATGCGGCATCCACAGCCACTCTGTCTTGGAGGATTGAGCTTGAGCCTGTTTCTCCCCATCCAGACCCATCGGCCTCCAGGCACCGGGACAGCACTTGAGCCGTTGGGGTGGTCCGGTGTAGAAAATACAGCTGGGTGTCATCCGCATACAGCTGGTACTTCACACGAAACCACTGATGATCTCACCCAGCGGCTTCATGTAGATGTTGAACAGGAGGCGAGAGGATCGACCCTCGGCACCCACAAGTGAGGCGCCTCGGGGCGACCTCTGCCCCCGTCAACACCGACTGCGACGGTCGGAGAGATAGGAGGAGAACCACCGATAAGCGGTGCCTCCACTCCCAATCCCTCCAACCGGCGCAGCAGGATACCATGGTCGATGGTATCGAAAGCCGCTGAGAGGTCTAATAGGACCAGGGCAGAGGAGCAACCTATCCTGGCCCTCCAGAGATCATCCTGCTTGACCAAAGCCGTCTCCGTGCTGTAACCGGGCGAAAACCGGACTGGAGCGGGTCTAGATAGACAGTTTCATCCAGGTGCAAGGGAAATTGATATGCCACCATACTCTCTACAACCTTCGCCGCGCTTAAGGTTGGAGACCGGACGATAATTACCTAAAACAGCCGGGTCCAGGGACGGCTTCTTGAGGAGGGGCCTCACCACGCCTCTTTCAAGGCAGGCGGGAAGACACCCTCCACCAAAGAAGCGGTCATAATCGCCTGGAGCCAGCCTCGTGTCACCTCTCGAGTGGCCAGCACCAGCCAAGAGGGCACGGGTCCAGTAAACACGTGGTGGCATTCAACCTACCCAACAACCTGTCCATGTCCTCGGGGCCACAGGGTCAAACTCATCCCAAACAATGTCACCAAGACCACCTCGAGCATCTCACCGCATCACCGCAATCTTGGTCCAGACCATCCCGAAGCTGAGCGATTTTATCGTATAGATAACCGTTAAACTCCTCAGCACGTCCCTGCAGCGGGTCATCCCGCTCCCCTGGTGTAGGAGGCGAGTCACCCAAACAGGGCGGCTGGGCGGTTATCTGCCGATGCAATGAGGAGGAGGCGAGCTACGCCCGCTTCTCAATGCCACTAGGTAAGTCCTAGTATAGGACTTCACTAGTGTCGATCAGCTTCGAGCGGCTGACCTCCAGGAACTCTCTAGGCGTCTTCTCCGGCGTTCATCCTCTCAGCTCCTCGGAGAACCAAGGAGCCGGTTGGGACCTCGCCGGGTCAGAGGCCGCAAAGGCACGACACGGTCTAAGGCCCCGCGCGGCCCGTTCCCAGGCAACAAGTTCCTCAGCCGAGCCGTGAGCCAGACCCTCAGGAAATGGCCCAAGCTCCGTCCGGAACCCATCCGGGTCCATCAAGCGCCTGGGGCGGAACCAACGTGTCGGCTCCGCCTCCCTGCGGTGGTGAATGGTGGTCAGAAAGTCCAGGCGAAGAAGAGTGATCTGACCATGACAAAGGTTCAATGACTATTTCCTTTAAGTCCAGATCTCTCAACCACTGACTAGAGAGAAAAATCAAATCCAGAGTGCCACCCCCAATGTGAGTAGGGCCATCAACTACTTGAGTCAGGTCCAAGGCCGTCATGGAAGCCATGAACTCCCGAGCTGCCGTCGATGACGGGCCGGAAGATGGCAAGTTAAAGTCCCCCATGACTAAAAGTCTGGGGGTCTCAACTGCCACCCCAGCCAGCATCTCCAGAAGCTCGGGCAGGGCGGCTGTCACGCAGCAAGGAGCCAGGTACGTGATCAGCAAACCCATCTGACACCTACGACCCCATCTCACAAAGAGGGATTCGCACCCGGCAATCTGAGGTACAGTGGTCTCCCTCGGCTCTAGACTCTCTCTAATCACAACCGCCACCCCCCCACCCCTACCCTGGGCCCTCGGCTGATGGAACGCACGGAAACCCGGTGGGCACATCTCAATAAGGGGCACGCCCCCTTCAGTGCCCAACCAGGTCTCCTTATACCTTATACCTTATACCTTGGACCCTCAAATCTGTTAATGTAACCAGGCCTTGAGGGACTTCCAGAACATTAACAGGGATAGAGCTCACCTTACTGGGGTTGTGGGGGGAGAAGAATGTTCCATCAGATCAGAGGTGGGTTTCAGCAGGTTCTGACCAGTTCTGGAGAACCAGTAGTGGAAATTTTGAGTAGTTCGGAGAACCGGTAATAAAAATTCTGACTGGCCCCGCCCCCATCTATTCTCTGCTTTCCAAGTGCCAGCTGATCAGGAGGAAATGGGGATTTTGCAGTAACCTTCACCTGGAGTGGGGTGGGAATGGAGATTTTATGCCATGCCTATCAAGCCATGCCCACCAAGCCTGCCATGCCCATCAAGCTATGTCTACCAAGCCATGCCATGCCCACCAAGCCACACCCACAGAAATTTGAAACCCACCACTGCATTAGAAGTGCAGAGAAGACTGTTATCTGGGAGAACAGAGAACACCCCTGGCAGAGAAGACTGTTTCTTGGGACCCATCAAATGTAAGTCCATTGCAAATAGTACTCACAGCATGCTTTCCGTGACAGATCTAATTAGACAGGCTGATATTCCAAGTCTTCACTTAAATAGGTATTGATTCTACCCACAATCTAAAATGGATATGTTCCCATCAGGCTTAAGTATTTATCATCCTTTTTGGAAATAACAGCCCCCCTGGGATCTGAACCCTGACAATCGGAATAGATTGTCATATTTCCTTCTGGGCTCAAATCAGTGGTGAAATTCATTTTTTTACTACCGGTTCTGTGGGCATGGCTTGGTGGGCATGGTGTGGCTTGGTGGGCATGGCAGGGGAAGGATACTGCAAAATCTCCATCCCTCCCCACTCTGGGCCAGCAGAGGTGACATTTGCTGGTTCTCCGAACTACTCAAAATTTCCACTACATGTTCTCCAGAACCTGTCAGAACCTCCTGGATTTCACCCCTGGCTCAAATGTACATATTGTACATAGAACTATTAAGTTTACCACTAAGGTAGTCATCCTATGAACCCAATACATTGAACAAATTGGAGTCCCCTGCAAGACAGATTCATTCATCTAATTACTGTCTCTGCATTAGCACACTTGTATTTTATCACTTTAATTTTGCCTTTCTGTCTTCTTCTGAAATTAGACTATGCACTGTATTTTATTTTATTGATAAAAATAGGTTGCAAGACTAATCAATCAATCAATAAACAATAACTATCAAAATGAATGTGGCCCAAAACTAATCTTGCCATAAGTAAGTACAGTTGTCATGATTACTCATTGCACATTTAGTTATTTTTTTTTCCTTTCTGTAATAATAAAGGGTACAAAGATCCATAAGAAGACATCTGACAGGAGTTCAGTAGCCAAAGCAACATGTGTGCAGTTCCTCAGAGTTTTTAGATTAAGTTAAACACCACCACCATTTTCGTAGTTAGATCATCCCATACACAACTGAACAGAGTCAAGAGCAATTGTACAACAGCAGCAATCCTACTGTTGTTACTTATTAGGACCAAGTGTCAACTACATGTAGCAATAGAATAGAATAGAATAGAATAGAATAGAATTTTTTAAATTATTGGCTAAGTGTGATTGGACACACAAGGAATTTGTCTTGGTGCATATGCTCTCAGTGTACATAAAAGAAAAGATACCTTCATCACTTACAACACTTAATGATAGTCATAAGGTACAAATTTAACACTTAATGATACAACACTTAATGATAGTCATAGACTACAAATAATATCAATATAAATCATAAGGATACAAGCAACAAAGTTATAGTCATACAGTCATAAGTGGAAGGAGATGGGTGGTGGGAACGATGAGAAGATTAATAGTAGTGCAGATTTAGTAAATAGTTTGAAAGTGTTGAGGGAATTATTAGTTTAGCAGAGTGATGGCGTTCAGGAAAAAAACTGTTCTTGTGTCTAGTTGTTCTGGTGCGCAGTGCTCTATAGTGTTGTTTTGAGGGTAGGAGTTGAAACAGTTTATGTCCAGGATGTGAGGGGTCTGTAAATATTTTCACAGCCCTCTTTTTGATTCATGCAGTATACAGGTCCTCAATGGAAGGCAGGTTGGTAGCAATTGTTTTTTCTGCAGTTCTAATTATCCTCTGAAGTCTGTGTCTGTCTTGTTGGGTTGCAGAACCAAACCAGACAGTTATAGAGGTGCAGACGACAGACTCAATAATTCCTCTGTAAAATTGTATCAGCAGCTCCTTCGGCAGTTTGAGCTTTCTGAGTTGGCACAGAAAGAACATTCTTTGTTGTCATTTTTTGATGACATTTTTGATATTAGCTGTCCATTTTAGATCTTGCAAAATGGTAGAACCTAGAAATTTGAAGGTTTCTTCTGCTGATACTGTGTTGTCTAGTATTGTGAGAGGTGGACATATGAAAGGGTTTCTCCTAAAGTCTACCACCATTTCTATGGTTTGGAGTGTGTTCAGTTCCAGATTGTTCTGATCGCAACACAAGGCTAGTCGTTCAACCTCCCATCTGTATGCGGATTCATCATTGTTTCAAATGAGACCGATCACTGTTGTGTCATCTGCGAACTTCAGTAATTTGACAGATGGATTGTTGGAGATGCAGTCATTGGTATGCAGAGAGAAGAGAAGTGGGGAGAGCACACAGCCTTGGGGGGAGGCTGTGCTAGTTATACAGGTATCTGATGTGATTCTGCTTAGCTTCACCTTTTGCTTCCTGTTTGTTAGAAAGCTTGTGATCCACTTACAAGTCTGTTCAGGTACATGTAGCTGGTTTAGCTTAGTTAGAAGGGTGTCTGGAATGATGGTATTAAATGATGAACTAAAGTCTACAAAGAGGATCCTTGCATAGGTCTTTGGCGAATCAAGATGTAGGATGTAGTGCAGAGAGATATTAACAACATCATCTGGTGATCTATTTGTTCAGTATGCAAATTGCAAGGGGTCTAACAGCAGATCTGTGATGGTTTTCAAGTGGGATAGCACTAGCCTTTCAAAAGTTTTCATGACTACAGATGTTAGAGCAACTGGTCTGTAGTCATTCAGTTCCTTGATGGTGGGCTTCTTCTGCACTGGGATGATAGTAGAGCGTTTGAAGCAAGAAGGAACATAGCACATATCTAGTGATTTATTGAAGATATGGGTGAAGATGGGGGCCAATTGGTCAGCACAGACTTTTAAGCAAGAATGAGTTATCTTGTCTGGGCCTGGCGCTTTTCCTGGCTTTTGTCTGTGAAATAGTTCTTGCACTTCCTTTTCTGTGATCACTAGGGGTTGTGAACCCAATGGGATGGGTTATAATGAAAGAAGTAGAGAGGAAAAGCCTAAATAAAATCAAGTGTAATCAATATGAATTTCTTTACGACAAGCTAACAAAATGGCACAATAAACAATATTATGCTTTAAGCTACACTTCTACTCATCCCCAAAGCTTGAATCTGTATGTAATTGGTCACAAAGTGCCTGTTTAGCGAAGAAACATCTTTGCAATATGTTAGCTGCTGAAAGATCTAAAAGTTACAAGATAACTAATATAAATCCACTACACAACACAATAATTTGGTTAAGTCAACTTATTGTTTCAGGAGGAACAGTGGAATTAACTTTAACATGCTGAATTTTTGCATGCTCTGTTTCCAAGCCCCTTTTCCCCAGCAACAATTCAGATTTCCTAAAAGTGTTCAACAATCCAATTCATTCTATGGAGAAATGCTAGTTTCACATGAAATGATGTCCCGGAGTAATAATATCAATATTAGTTACTGAAGCAACCCATTCCTGCAACATTTCTATTTAAGCAATAGAAGCATTTTAGGTTGTATCATATCTATATTATGGGTTCAATTTAACAATCTGCCTAAAAATAATTATAATAGAAATGCTACTCATGATAATTCTATGAAATAAAATAAATGAATAGTACCAATCTTAAAAACATGGAAGGTAAATTAAATTGGAAAAGCATTCACAGGCCTGCAGAAAAATAAACATTTCAACAGTGAGCAAAACAGATTTTCCTGATATCTCTTTTGAAGGACAGTTCTAGAAACTTTGTAAGTCGAGATGGAAGAGAAATTATTTAATTCTCACATGAATGCACACTTATCCAATTTCAAATATACACTTCTCTGAATTTTTCCAATACACTTTGTCAATCAAACGTAACACAGCAGACTATTTTAGCTTAATAATTTAATAATTTACAGATAGTTTCAAATGCTACAATTGGAACTCGCAATTCTGCAGGCATTAAATACAATGTCATAGACCATACTTAATTACATCAGCAGTTCTGGCTACGGTCATTAAGCCAATGAACAAGTGTTCATTGAGCATGTCACATGACCACAACAACCGCATGCAACTTCCTACTTATTTTCTCATTGAATTTGGTTGTTGGAAACCAGCAGAGAAATGCCAGTCATGTAACCATGAGATACTGGAAGCATCTTAAATGTGTGCTGGTTGTCAAGTGCCTGAATAGCAACAGTATATTTAATATGTCAAAATAAGTAAAAGAGGTAGAGAACAATATGTAATTATCATATAAATAAAAGAAGGTTACATTTTAAGAATATTAAAACCTTAGTTCAGAAGGTTTTAATAAATAAAGTTATAAAATAGGATATTCATAGTAGAAAATCATGATCTAAAAGGTTTACACCCAGTGCCTTTTATGATATACTGTATGGTCATAAAGCTACCAACTATGTTCAAGTCAAAGCTTCAGGTAGAAACCATTATAATAATAATAGCTTCCTTTCCTTTCCGTCTGTCAGTTTCATAAGGCCACACTGCTCAGACTCATACATATAATAATCCAATATTTTTTGACATTCTGGTTCTTAGGAAGAATTTCAGTGTGAATGAAAGACAACACCAGCTAAAGAAGTGGCAGCTGTGGTTTCACATTGTGGTGTATATAATAAAAATAATAATTTATGATAATGATCCAATTTATATCTTCATGGACTGCAGAAGGCATCCTCTTATTGAGTTTATTAATCAATATTTTGCTGCAAATAAAGCATCTTGAAAAATATACTGTAATAATAATCTTTTTGTTCCCTTTAGGGATGTCACATGACCACAACAACCGCATGCAACTTCCTACTTATTTTCTCATTGAATTTGGTTGTTGGAAACCAGCAGAGAAATGCCAGTCATGTAACCATGAGATACTGGAAGCATCTTAAATGTGTGCTGGTTGTCAAGTGCCTGAATAGCAACAGTATATTTAATATGTCAAAATAAGTAAAAGAGGTAGAGAACAATATGTAATTATCATATAAATAAAAGAAGGTTACATTTAAGAATATTAAAACCTTAGTTCAGAAGGTTTTAATAAATAAAGTTATAAAATAGGATATTCATAGTAGAAAATCATGATCTAAAAGGTTTACACCCAGTGCCTTTTATGATATACTGTATGGTCATAAAGCTACCAACTATGTTCAAGTCAAAGCTTCAGGTAGAAACCATTATAATAATAATAGCTTCCTTTCCTTTCCGTCTGTCAGTTTCATAAGGCCACACTGCTCAGACTCATACATATAATAATCCAATACTTTTTGACATTCTGGTTCTTAGGAAGAATTTCAGTGTGAATGAAAGACAACACAGCAGACTATTTTAGCTTAATAATTTAATAATTTACAGATAGTTTCAAATGCTACAATTGGAACTCGCAATTCTGCAGGCATTAAATACAATGTCATAGACCATACTTAATTACATCAGCAGTTCTGGCTACGGTCATTAAGCCAATGAACAAGTGTTCATTGAGCATGTCACATGACCACAACAACCGCATGCAACTTCCTACTTATTTTCTCATTGAATTTGGTTGTTGGAAACCAGCAGAGAAATGCCAGTCATGTAACCATGAGATACTGGAAGCATCTTAAATGTGTGCTGGTTGTCAAGTGCCTGAATAGCAATCACACAACCATGAGGATCCGGCAATGGCTGCAACTTCAAATTATAAATTCCCTTTTCAATGCCATTGTAACTTTAAATGGCTGGTAAGGGAGGACTACCTGTATATGTTTTTGAGCATATATAGAATATTTTGTAACTCTTGGGAATCAGTTCAAGATGTTTGTCCCTACCATAGAAAGAAAATGAAGCAAAAATAAATTGTGCTATGCGGATGTTTCATTTAGTGCTCCAAGTTGTACTAAATGCGTGCAGAGTTGCCAGTCCTAATTGTAGTCAGTATGTGAGGTCCACCTGTAAATTATTAAATTATTATTATTGTCTGCCTGAATAGCAACAGTATATTTAATATGTCAAAATAAGTAAAAGAGGTAGAGAACAATATGTAATTATCATATAAATAAAAGAAGGTTACATTTTAAGAATATTAAAACCTTAGTTCAGAAGGTTTTAATAAATAAAGTTATAAAATAGGATATTCATAGTAGAAAATCATGATCTAAAAGGTTTACACCCAGTGCCTTTTATGATATACTGTATGGTCATAAAGCTACCAACTATGTTCAAGTCAAAGCTTCAGGTAGAAACCATTATAATAATAATAGCTTCCTTTCCTTTCCGTCTGTCAGTTTCATAAGGCCACACTGCTCAGACTCATACATATAATAATCCAATATTTTTTGACATTCTGGTTCTTAGGAAGAATTTCAGTGTGAATGAAAGACAACACCAGCTAAAGAAGTGGCAGCTGTGGTTTCACATTGTGGTGTATATAATAAAAATAATAATTTATGATAATGATCCAATTTATATCTTCATGGACTGCAGAAGGCATCCTCTTATTGAGTTTATTAATCAATATTTTGCTGCAAATAAAGCATCTTGAAAAATATACTGTAATAATAATCTTTTTTGTTCCCTTTAGGGATTTCTTTGTCTAAGCGGCCTTTCGTACTCTTTCTCTCATTCATTCATTCATGTTGTAAGCAGGCTTTCCAACCACCTATCTAAGTCATGGTATCTCATAGATTGATGCCCAATTCTTTAAGCAAAATTTGCTGATAACTTTCAAACCCAATCTGTATAGATCACAGTACAGTTTATACTTTAGGCCAGGGGTGTCAAACTTAAGGCCCGCGGGCCAGATCCGGTCCATGGGGTGCTTAGATCTGGCTCACAGGACCACCCTAGAAACAGAGAAGGACCAGCCCATGGTGCCTCTGCCAGTGAAAACAGAGCTCAGGAGTGCTGCACCCAGCTCTCCCAGGCTTTATTTTCAGCTGTGTGGCCTCCTACAGCCTTCTACCAGCGAAAACAGAGCCCAGAGAGGACACAAATGTCCCCCAGGCTCTGTTTTTACTGGCAGAGGGCTGCAGGAGTCGTTTGTGGATGAAAATGTAGCCTTGATGAGTGATGTCAAGCTGGCCATGCCCGGGGAGGGGGGGAAATCCAGCAGGTTGTAACAAGTTCTGGAGAACTCGTAGCAGAAATTTTGAGTAGTTCAGAAAATTGGCAAATACTACCTCTGGATGGCCCCAGAGTGGGATGAGAATGGAGATTTGGCAATATTCTTCCCCTTCCACACCCACCAAGCCATGCCCACAGAACCGGTAGGGAAAATTTTTGAATTTCATCCCTAGCCACGCCCACCCCCTCCACCCCCCCACTCAAGATCAAACACAGCCCTGATGCGGCCCTTAATGAAATTGAATTTGACAGCCCTGCTTTAGGCTATATATTTGCAATCCAACATATGTTTTAAAAATGAAAAACTGAATGCATTATTTGTTTTTTTCAAAAATCAGTATCCTCAGAAAAGGGCATACAGTCATGTATTTTGTAAAAGAGAAGATTCAGAAAATTAAGCAAGTTGCTTGGGATATATTTGTCCACATTTTACATGGAAATGAAACAGGTTAAACTTAAGAATGAATTGATGCAAATCCGACTCACAACAGAAATAAACTAGTATGAATGTTTCCAACATTTCTTTTTGTGACCCATGGGATTTTTTTTTAAAAAAAAATATTTATTGAATTTCCAAAAGTTAAAATACACAATATAAAAAAAAGCACAATACACACACACACACACACACACACACACACACACAAATAAAACACACAAAGACAAAAACACATCAAAATTACATTACTCATAACAGCCATTCCTACATTGGTATCTCTTATCCTATTTAACCTCTATATACAGATTCTACTTCTAAGTATCTCTATAAACCAACATTCTTATTTAAATTATCTTAACCTCTATTCAGAATTCAGTCTCATGACAAAAATCTCCCTTACGTTTTATGCTTACTTTCCAGCCAAGAGTACCATCTATTACATATTCGATAGTACTCAGTATCTTCCCTCTAGTTCATTTCCATCGATAATCTATCCATTTCTGCACATTCATATATATTTTTATTATAATTTGATCCAGTGGGATATCCGGATGTTTCCAATTCTGTGCTATCACAATTCTACATGCCGTCAATATGTGAAATATGATATTTGTATATTTTTTTTCCATTTTCCCTTCCAGAATACCCAATAGGAATAGTTCCGGGTTTTTTTTAATTTTCTGCCCTGTTATTCATCCAGCCAGTTTTTTATCTTCCCCCAAAATTTCTTAATCTTAAGGCAGGTCCACCACATGTGGTAGAACGTTCCTTGTTTATGACCCCATCTCCAACAATTTGGGCACCTATTTGGAAACATCCTGGCCAATCTTGCTGGTGGCAAATGCCATCTCTAAAACATTTTGTACAGATTTTCTTTATAAGCATCTGACATTGTTAGCTTCTAGTTTCGCTCCCACAATCTATCCCATTGATCCAGATAAATATTATGTCCAAAATTTCTTCCCCAACTGATCATTGTTTCTTTGAAGGTTTCTTCTTCCATTTTGAATTTTAACAAAAAAATATACATTTTGGTAATCATTTTTCCTCAGATCCCAATAATATCTTATCACGTTCCAATTGTTCTCTGTATATGCCAAATTGTTCCTTATCTTTTTTATATTTTGTTCTGTTCTGTAAGTATGGCCACCAATCTATTTTTAATCTTTGTTTTCTTAAATCCTGTTCTGATTTTAAATTTCCACTTTCATCTAATAAATTTGAGTATCTTACTATTTTATTTAGGTCCAATATATTGGGATAGATTATGGCCTCCATCATTGATATCCAAACTGAAACTTTCATATAGTGATTTTTCTTTATAACATCCCAAATATTGATCAAAGCATTTCACACTAGCATGTCTCTGGAAGTATGTATGTGTCTTAATTTTCCCCTCCCAGAGGAATGCATGCCATCCCAATTGGAGGTCATGGCCTTCCAGTATTAAAATTCTCTTATTTCTTAATTGAATCCAATCCTTTAACTAAGTTATTACAGCTTCCTGAGAATATAATTCCCAATCTGGCAGGCCAAAGCCCCCTTTGGTTCTGGAGTCCTGCAGAAGTTTACATTTTATTTGGGCTTCCCCCCCCCCAAATAAATTTGCCTATCATTCTGTTTAAGTATTCAAAGAAGACCCATGGGATTTTTATATTTATTGTCTGAATCCTCTTTTCCTAATTACAGGAACTCCCTATTGCCATTACTTTATCATTATCTCCACTCTTTACTAAATCTGTGTGGAAATTACTCAATGAACCACAGTATTTTACAGTAGAATCTAATGTATATTCTCTCTCTTTTTGTCCCCAGCCCTATTTCTCACTTGTTTTCACATGGAAACAAAGTTTGTCTTGAGGCAATTATCTCTCTGAAATCAAAATGTGCATTACATCTATAGATTTCAAGCTGCTTTGCAGAAAACCTCCTTGAGTATTGCCAATTCAGGTCACTCTGCCATTAAATCTGGTATAACACACTGATCAAACATAGCAGCTATGTGTTGGAAATTATGGTTCAAATCACTGTTGAAACAAAATCAGGATATACATTCAGCCAAATGATACACAGTTTTTTGTTTTTTTTGTTTTAGCTTTTTGAGACAATCATGGAGGTTTTGTCATTTGAACCATTACAAGCTATATATATTAGTTCGGTGCACTCACAATCTAATTTATTAAACACCACTGCTCTGGTATTGTGGGTGCATATGCCTCTTTATATGGCTACCGTGTGTATTTTTGGTCATCTGTTAATTAATTCATTAAATGTATACAACCTTTGATCTCACACATGTGACTTTAGGTAGCACGCACAATTAAAACCAATCAATCAAAACAGTAAAAACCAGAACCATTAAAAAGCAATTAAAACTATAATGAAACCAAAACCATTGAAGACTACATTCCATATTTACAAGAATATAACAATTTAGCTCTCTTCATACTTCAATGGGATTCCAAGGACCAAGGACCAGATTTTAAGGCACTTACAGAAGGTCAATAGAATTGGGGCCAATCTCATCTTGGGGGAGTGATATTCCAAAAAGTGGGTGCTTAATATTAGTCCTGTGTCAAGTAGTGTAATAGTAGTGTAGTCAAGTATTATAATGTAATAGAAGAGTTTGGACAGAATACTTTTTTGACATTCTTATTTTATCATTGTATAAATTTAAGCTGTGGAAATGAGTAGTTTTCATCCACATTATCTCGAGCAAGAACATTACATGGTTGAATTTTACAATATTATCTATGGAACATGATTAATATTTTTAAAGAATTATGGTGATTTTATGCCATTGTATATTTGCATCCCAATATTTAATGGAAGTACAAATGGAACTTGTACAATGAGGTCATCATCGTACCTGTTTTTCTATTTTTCTTTGTCTTTCTCCCTAAGCCATTAATAGACTTTTCTTTCATGATTTTGTCTGATCCTATTAATAAAATATTTAAGTAAGATAATTAGTATAAAAAAAAGAATCCTAAAAGTTTGCGTAATGTTGTGAAGATGATAATAGCAAATATTTTCTTTGATGTCTGTCCTTGGCAGTTTGTTTCTTATGGAACAGATTTGGGAAAATACATTTTCATTCAAACATGAGTCAGAGTTATGATTATTTTTCTTTTGGTAAAGGCCAAAAAGGGAGACATGTCACAATTGCCTGACATTAGAGCTGTGATATTGTTCAACAAAAAGCTAAAGGCACTGGAAAATGTAATATCTGTTCTAGTAATATAACCATTCATGTTGAACAAATTAACATTTTCCGTTTCAGGTATCAAATTTCAATCACAAAATTTAGTTATTAACTCTGCGGGTGAATTCTCAATTTAGCATCCTTTAAGTGAAATGTCAGATGGCTTTTCAGATAATGTCCATGATAAAATAATAATAATTGAGCATGAATGGAGAGAGAGAGAAAAGCTAAGGGATGGAGGCATGCAGATTGTAAGTGTCTGATAAACCAAACATTATTCTTTCGCTTTACATTTGCCAGTATGCTATTTCTTCATATTGTTTATCTTCCCTCTGAAGTCCTTCCAATTTTCAGAAGTTCAAATATTGTGCAGTCAGTGTAATTACTTACAAAACTACCTTTTTGCATTTGATAAGTAGCCATCATCTCTCTTTCACATACACACAAATCAGTCTGGAAAACTAAACAGTGTTTGTTTGTAAATTGGTGAATTTCAGTTCCCAATAACTCCTCATTATCAAATGAGAGAAATGTAGGCAGTTATAGTTCAGCACATATGAAGGCACATGAAGTTTGATGCATAATCATTATTATTATTATTATTATTTATTTGATTTTTATACCGCCCTTCTCCCGAAGGACTCAGGGCGGTGTACAGGCAAAATAAAACAAACAATACAAAGTACAATTTAAAATGCGATTTAAAAACTTATTTAAATTAGCCTGGAAATTTAAAATTTACCATACATTAAAAACCCCATTTAAAATTGATAAAAAAAATTGACGTTAAAATTCAATTCAAGCCAGCCCCGCGCGGATGAAAAGGTGTGTCTTCAGTTCGCGGCGGAAAGTCCGAAGGTCAGGTATTTGGCGTAAACCCGGGGGAAGCTCGTTCCAGAGTGTGGGAGCCCCCACAGAGAAGGCCCTTCCCCTGGGGGCCGCCAGCCGACATTGTTTGGCGGACGGCACCCTGAGAAGTCCCTCTCTGTGAGAGCATACGGGTCGGTGGGAGGCGTGTGGTAACAGCAGGCGGTCCCGTAGGTACCCAGGCCCTAAGCCATGGAGCACTTTAAAGGTCGTAACCAACACCTTAAAGTGCACTCGAAAGGCCACAGGTAGCCAGTGCAGTCTGCGCAGGAGCGGTTACATGGGAGCTGCGCGTAGCTCCCTCTATCACCCGCGCAGCTGCATTCTGGACTAACTGAAGCCTCCGAGTGCACTTCAAGGGGAGCCCCATGTAGAGAGCATTACAATAATCCAAGCGAGAGGTAACGAGCACATGAGTGACTGTGCACAAGGCATCCCGATCAAGGAAGGGGCGCAACTGCCGAACCAGGCGGACCTGGTGGAAGGCCCTCCTGGAGACGGCTGTCAAATGATCTTCAAGCGACAGCCGATCATCCAGGAGGACACCTAAGTTGCGCACCCTATCCTTTGGGGCCAGTAACTCGCCTCCAACAGCCAGCCGCGGCTGCAGCTGACTGAATCGGGATGCCGGCATCCACAGCCACTCCGTCTTGGAGGGATTAAGCTTGAGCCTGTTTCTCCCCATCCAGACCCGTACGGCTTCCAAACACCTGGACAGCACTTCAACAACTTCATTGGGGTGGCCCGGGGTGGAAAAGTACAGCTGGGTGTCATCAGCGTACTGTTGGTATCTCACCCCGAAGCCACTGATGATCTCACCCAACGGCTTCATGTAGATGTTGAACAGCAGGGGCGA
The DNA here is from genome assembly GCF_028640845.1 of Ahaetulla prasina. Taxonomy (NCBI): domain Eukaryota; kingdom Metazoa; phylum Chordata; class Lepidosauria; order Squamata; family Colubridae; genus Ahaetulla; species Ahaetulla prasina. Next base: position 92,714,247 of record NC_080541.1, on the reverse strand, counting down.
GAGAATCGACCCCTGCAGGACCCCACAAGTGAGGCACCTCGCGGTTGACCTCTGCCCCCCTGTCAACACCGTCTGCGACCGGTCGGAGAGATAGGAGGAGAACCACCGATACACGGTGCCTCCCACTCCCAATCCCCCCAACCGGCACAGCAAGATACCATGGTCGATGGTATCAAAAGCCGCTGAGAGGTCTAATAGGACCAGGGCAGAGGAATAATCCCTGTCCCTGGCCCGCCAGAGATCATCCACCAATGCGACCAAAGCTGTCTCCGTGCTGTATCCGGGTCGAAAGCCAGACTGGAACGGGTCTAGATAGACGGCTTCATCCAGGTATTGGGGTAGCTGTCACGCCACAGCACTCTCTACAACCTACAAATCATAGTTTGCTTTGGCATGATATTTTGAATATATCAGAAGAAGGTGGGTTTGCTGTTCTCACTCAGCCAACAGAACATGATTTAGGATTTAGAAAATTAATGTCCAGATTTTACTAGGGTCTACAACAATTGATATGATCACATAATAATTGCATAGAATATAGAAATATATATATACAAAAACCCACCATAGTCCCTTTGCCGACATCTAGCGACAGCAAACGAAGTTTTGCAGTTGAGATCTAGCCACCTTATACTGCACCGAACCAAATTATATTAATATGTGCATCGCTCCAAGTGGCTTAGAAGCCCTTTTAAGTAAATAGGCAGGTATTAAGTAAATAAATAAATTCAAAACCAGGAAGAATCATATACATTTCAGACAATATTTCTTTTAGAAATGTGCCAATGGCTGCAACTTTACAGAAAGTTCTTTTGCCTCTCTTCCTAGTGGGAAAAAAAGGCTAGTTGAATTCAAAACATTTTTATTGAGTAAATATACACAGAATTTCAGGTTAAATATTTGTCCTTTCACCTTTTTTTTCTTAAGCATAAAGCTGGTCCACAACTTATAACGTATTTTCTTATAAACACACCCAGAGAATATGTAAAAAGGAGGGCAGTAGACTGCAAAGCAGTAACCAATTGTCCTGCAGGTATGTGATGGTTGCTTGCTTCTCTTGAGGTAATTCTGGCTGGCGAAGCTTCCGTGAGTTTATTTGTGTGTTTGTGTGTTTGTGTCTGTGTGTTTACCCTTCCTTCCTTCCTTCCTTCCTTCCTTCCGTTGTGGCCCGTCAGCAGTCTATGGAGCTGGCAATGGAGTCGGACAGTGATGAGGCTGAGGTGAGGCCAGGGCCATTGGGAAATGAGGTGCGGCCTCCAGAGACTGATAGTAGTGAGGCAGAGGAACAGGAGGAGCCTGTTCCTAATGCACGCATGAGAAGAGCTGCCAGAAGGCAAGAGCAGCTCAAGCAGAGAGAACAATTTGGGAGCAGGGCCAAGAGATGATTGGCCCCTCCCATAAGGCTTGAAGCAGACCAGCACCGGTGTTTCAGCTTTACAAAAAAACAACATTGTAGCTGCGTCTTCTGCTTCGTCTTCTGCTTCGTATACATCTTTGTTTTTGTGGCTTCTGGATGTTTGCCAGGAAGGGCCTTTGGCAGTTTGCCTAATTAGACTAAGGTTTGTGAGATAACTGAAGAATTTGTGTTGGATCAACAGAATATGATTAAAAAAGCTTTTTTAGAATTTTATACAAAATTATATGCTAGCGACCCAATTCAAGATATAGATATAGATAAATATTTACAGGAAGAGAATATCTCTGAACTTACGCCAGAACAAAGGGAAGGATTGGATCAATCTATAACCTCTGAAGAAATTATTTTAGCTATTAAGCAGTTAAAAACAGGTAAAGCTCCAGGAACAGATGGACTAACTACTGTTTATTATAAAAATCTACAGCTTGAAATGGTGGATCTGCTTAAGGAGTTATTTAATAAAATTCAACTTGGAGGAGACGTACCTCCATCCTGGAGATCCACTTTTATTTCATTGATACCAGAGGAAGATCAAGACTGTACTAAACCAGAAAATTATAGGCCAATATCACTTTTGAATACTGATTACAAGATTTTTGCTAAAATACTAGCAAATAGATTAATGTTAGTTATACAACAAAAGATTCACAATGATCAATCAGGTTTTATAAAAGGAAGACAAATGAGAAATAATGTTAGACAAATTGTGAACTTATTGGAATATCTGGAGAGAAACAACCAGGTCCCTGCAGCGCTCTTCTTCTTGGATGCAGAGAAGGCATTTGATAGATTGAATTGGAAATTTTTATTTAAATTAATAGAAAAGATAAAGTTTGGGGAATGTTTTGCACAAACAATTAGAGCAATATATTATTATTATTATTTTATTTATTATTATTTATTATTATTTTTATACCGCCCTTCTCCGAAGACTCAGGGCGGTGTACAGCAAATAAAACAAAAAAAATCCAAAACAAATTAAAATACTATAACAAGTTTAAAAATCTGATTCGACTGCTGTATACTTAAAATATTAGCTAAAATTATTCAAAACCCTGTTAAAAACCCGCTAAAACCCCCCATATTAAAATCAATCAGGCCAGCCCAGCTTGGTGAAAAAAGAAAGTCTTGAGCTCGCATTTAAAGGTCCGGAGATCAGGGAGGAGACGGAGTCAGGGACAAACAGCACAATTAATAGTTAATGGTAGTTTAACAGAAGTTTTTAGAATTGAAAAAGGGACAAGGCAGGGATGCCCTTTGTTGTCACTATTGTTTATTCTAATGTTAGAACCTTTACTGAATAAAATACGTAGATCAAATAAAATAAAGGGAATTAAAATTAGACATCAATATTATAGATTAAGGGCATTTGCAGATGACCTCATTGTTATTTTATCCCAACCAATACAATCGGTTGTACACCTGATGGATATAATTAGTCAATATGAAAAGGTATCTGGATTTAAAGTAAATCAACAAAAGACAAAAACAATAACTAAAAATATGACTATACAGCAAAAAATAGAATTAGAGAGAATAACGGGATTTGAAATAGTAAAAAAGGTTAAATACTTAGGAGTGTATATTGCAACTTCAAATGTGAAATTATATAAAAATAATTATGAAGTTTTATGGCAAAAAGTGCAGAAGGAAATGGAGAATTGGAAAAATTTGCAGTTATCTTTATTGGGAAGAATAACAGTAATAAAAATGAATGTTTTGCCCAAGTTTTTATTTTTGTTTCAAATGATACTAATACTTAAAAAAGATGCAAACTTGAAGGAATGGCAGAATGGAATTAATAAATTTATATGGGTTGGTGAAAGACCGAGAATAAAATTGAAAATAATACAGGATACACGTGAAAGAGGGGGTCTTAAAATGCCTAATTTAAGATTATATTATGAAGCAGTTGACCTATCACTAATTAGTGATTGGTTCAACTTAACAGAAGAAAGAATATTGAATATAGAGATTTGTTATATGGATGGCATGCTTACTTATTGTATGATAAAAAAGTGGATAAAGTTTTTAAAGCTCATATACTTAGAAATGCTTTGTTGAGGGTTTGGAAAAAGTATCAATATAAGTTAAACTATAAAATACCTATATGGGCAAATCCCAGGCATGCAATAGAGAACATAAGTACAGAACAAAAACAGGAGGTGATTACTTATAAAGAGCTTCTCTATGGAGAAAGGTAAATTACAATAGAAATCTCTAAACATAATGAAAGAAGAAAGGATAATTTATACTTGGTTTCAGTATGGACAGATGCAAGCTAGATGGAAAGGGGACCAGAAAATTGGTATAATGCAAAACAAGGAAAATTTGGTAAAACATATTAGAGACCAAAGTCAATCTCATATTAAAAGGTTGTATAATGCATTGTTAGAAATAGATTCAGAAATGGAACTAGTTAAGGACTGTATGATAAAATGGGCACAAAATATACAGGAACCTATAATGATGGAAACTTGGGAGAAAATTTGGGTTAGAAATGTTAAATTTACACAAGCACAAAATTTAAGTGAAAATTTTTACAAAATGTTTTATAGATGGCATTTAGATCCTAAAAAATTAGCCTGTATGTATCCGAATTTGCAAGCTAAATGTTGGAGATGTGACTGTGATGGTGCTACTTATTATTATATATGGTGGACTTGTAAAAAAATTAAACCATTTTGGATAAGAATTTGGTGGGTCATGCAAAATATTTTGAAAAAGAAAAAGTTTACTCCACAATTGTTTTTATTGGGTATAATTTTGGATTGTACGATAATAGAGAGTAAATTGATTTTAAATTTAATATCAGCAGCCAGACTATTGGTAGCGCAATATTGGAAGAAGGAACATTTGCCTACGATTGAAGAATGGATATTAAAAGTTGCAAATTTAGCAGAGATGGCAAAAATTACAGCATATTTGAAAGATTGTTCACAAGAAAGATACATAGTGGAATGGAGAAGATGGATTGACTATATTCAAAAAAATACCAGACCAAGAAATATCAAATAGCTTTTGAATGAACAGACTGCAAAAATTATATTTATATTTCTCTGTATGTAAAAGGAGAGTTAAGGTCCTAGGGGAGGATGAGAGTTTATGGGTAGTTAGCATATGTTTAGCTTATGATTGTTAGATGTTTGTTATACCCTGTATTTTGTTCTGAGAAGTCGGGGGGGTTGGGAAAAAGGGGGAGGGGAGAGTTTGGGGGAGTGGGAGGGGAAGGAGGGGAGATATCGGTTAAAATTTTGTAAAACTTTTTCAATAAAAAAAAAGAATTTACGTTGGGAGGCATTTGTTTTACTTTGAGTTGAATGATGCTGGGAATGAAGTCATTCCCAGCTGTTTGAATAAAGTTTGTTTTTCCATGGACTAAGTTTACTTGGGCCTGGGTCAAACACCTTCCTCCTTCCCTCCCTCCCTCTCTTTCTTCTGTATTTCTTTCTTTTTACACTTAGATCCACACTTTCTGTGAGAAGAATCCAACAAGATACTGAGCATTGTGCAATTTTTATGCAATGCCCAGTGATAATTAATCAGTTTTATTTTCATCACACACAGAGACACAGACACAGACACACCAGACTCATTTCTATGATGTTCTATGATATCAATTAAAGATAGTCTAGAATTGTATGAGACATAATCAAAGAAAGAATATTGACTGACATCTCATAGACATGCTTCTTACTTGATTTGGGCTTAAACATATGGACATGACTAAAAAGTAGAGAGCTTTCTGGTAGCCCTAGATTCATGGTGGCAAACCTATGGCACGTGTGCCACAAGTGGCACGCATGCTACAAGTGGCACGCATAGCCATATCAGTGGGCATGTGAGCTCAGCCGGCCAGCTGATTTTTGGGCCTTCTGGGCCCACCAGAAGTTGGGAAACAGGCTGTTTCCTGCCTCTGGAGGGCCTTGGGGGTGGTGGTGAAGGTCTGTTTTTTGCTGTCCCCAGCCTCCAGAGCCTTTCTAGGAGTCTGGGGAGGGTAAAAACAGCCTCCCTCCCCGAGGCCCTCTGGAAGCCAGAAACTGCCTTTTTGCCTACTTCCGGTGGATTAGAAGTCCTGTTTTTTGCTTTCCCCAGAACTTGCAGAATGGAAGTTGGCAAACGGGCAATTTTCGGCCTCTGGAGGGCATCCAAGGGGAGTGGAAAAGGCAATTTTCACTATCCCCAGACTCCTAGAGAAGATCTGAAGGCTGGGGACAGCAAAAAATGGGCCTTCTGGTCCCACTGGAAGTTGGCAAATGGGCCATTTCTGGCCTCCGGAGGGCCTCTGGGGGGTGGAGAAGGTCGTTTTTGTCCTCCCCAGAATCCTAGAAAAGCTCTGGATCCAGTTGAGAGAGAGAAAAGGGCCTGCTGGACCATCGCGTGCCAGGAGCAGGTAGGAGTGTGTGTGGGGGGTCATGCATGCATGCACGGGGGTGGGGCATATAGAATTATGGGTGTGGGCACACATGCGCACTCCCCCACCCACCTCCTGGCACTCAATGGCAAAAAGGTTAGCCATCACTGCCTTAGATATTGGAAAACATTTTTTGAACCAGTGTGGCACTATACTTTCCCTGATTCCTTGAATCAAAGAAAAAAAGTTTGTGGAAAACTGCAGGATTAAACCATAAATGGGTTTAGCTAAGTTGCAAATTTAATCAGCCACCCTTTGGAATGCTTATCACAATGCCCTCTGAAGTATCTCAAGTTCACCCATCAGTAACAGAAAAATGCACTGGAAAAGTCATCTACCACTAATGCAAAGACCTTCCATTATCACCTTCATACTTAATGTAGATTCCCCTCCCCGTCCTTTCAGTATTTTTATACAATAAATACACTGCACATAGAAAAAGGAGACAGATTTCAATGTATTAATCAGGGAATAGAATTTTTAGAGAGAGAGAAGTAATTATTATGAATGCTAGTTGCACCTTGAATGGAGGTTCCTTTATTTTATAATGTTTAAATACTAGCTGAAAGCTAACTTAGCATTGCCAGAGCAGAATAGCTGGGACAAATCTTTCTGCTTTTAGTTTCTGAGTTGGGTTGGTATTTCTTTCATACAAATTGCCTCCACCATTTAAGCATAGCCAGTAGCAGTTAGAGAAAACAGCTACTGACAAGTGACGTACAATTAATATTCATGCAGTCAACAAACAGAAGCGAAAAGCCAGACGAGTACATATTTCTAAAATGTTTATGTGCTAAATACCTGGAGTAAAAAGAATTGGTTCAATTTCCGGGCCACTGCTGCCTTTCAGGTTTCAACTTCCCATCTTCTGCCCCACTCTTTCTTCACCAATTTATAAACTCCTACCCTTCAGTTCTATATGAAGTTGTCCCAAATCCATTTTTCTCTTGGCTCCATCATTCAACAATTTCATGTCTCATCAACTTTCCTTTTCCAGACAGTCATTCTCTATTCCGCTTCCTCTTTTCTTTCTTAAATTACTCTGCTGAAAATCAGATGTGGCTTTCCACCAGTCTACCTATCTGTCCAAATTTTTTTTCTTCTTATTGCCCAATGCAAGATAATAATAATAAATTTCCTCCCTAACTTTCTTCTTCCTTCATTAAATTCTATTGGAGGTATATATCCAGTGCAGGGGTGGGTTCTAAATTTTTTTACTACCGGTTCTGTGGGTTTGGCTGGGGGGCACATGACTGAGTGGGCATGGCCAACTTGATGTCACTCGCACACTCAGTCACATGACCCCCCCATCAAGCCACGCCCACCAAAACAGTGGGGAAAATTTTGGGGACTTTTTGACACTTTTTTTTGACACTCAGTGCCCATATCCAGGGCCGGATGCAGTGGGGTGGCGGTGGTCATCTCAGCTTTCCCTCCTTGCCCTTCCTGGCTGAAAAGCCCCCTTCTCACCTCTGACGGGCCTTCCCCATGGTTGCAACCAGAGCAGGCAGGCCAGGGGCGATCGCAATGGCAGAGTCCAGCACTCGGGGAGGGCAAGGTTAGCATGCTCCCAGCCGCTCCCTGTGTGGCCTCTGCCAGCTCAGCTGCAGGCCAGATGAACCAAGGAACTGCAGGCAGCCTCCAGTATATTGCACCCCCCCTCCCAGCCTTCACCTGTGCCTCCGCACGTTTTTTGGGCGCCCAGCTTACTGGGCTGCCCCTGTCCCTGTCGTGGCTCCAACGCCGGCGGCTTCAGGAGACGCTGGCAGCACAGAGGTGCGGGCGAAGGCTGGGAGAGGGGTACAACACACAGGAGGCTCCCCACAGTTCCTCGGCTCGTCTGGGCTGCAGCTTAGTCCTCTGCCCTGCCTCCCCAGCCAGATCTTTCTGGATTTGACTTGGAGGAAAGCTCAGCTCATGGCTGCTACAGTTCACTGTGCTGGATGAACAAAGAGGAAGAAACAGACAGTGGAGAGCACAGATCTGCTCCAGTCCACGTGTTCTCCAGGTCAGCAGCTGTTTCTCTCCTTCATTACTCTTTATGGGAAAGCGTTTGGCGCAGCACAGCAAAATTTAACAGCCATGAGCCGTGCTTTCCTCCAAGTCTCATCCAAAAAGCTCTGTTCAGAGAAAAGCTCCTGTTTCCTCTGCTGCCCATAGTGCTTAGGGGAAAGCACAGCCAATGGCTGTTAAATTTCGCTGTGCTGTGCCAAACATTTTCCCATAAAGAGTATCCCAGCTCTGGTCAGCTTACCATCCGACGGACGTGTCGGGTGGGTGAGCAAGCATTGACTGGGGAACCAATTTAGGGGTGTGGCCAGGCTGCCCTTACTACCAGTTCAGACAACTAGTCCCTAAATTTACTACCTATTCGGTAGAACCAGGCAGAACCGATAGGAACCCACCACTGATCCAGTGGCATTTCTTTTGACCACAAGAGCAACATAGGGTGTACCTAATGATATGAAGTACCCCTTAGTGACATTGTCATAATAAATACAACAAACTTCCCCAAACTTTCATTGTATTGTTTTCAACAGTTCATGTGCATTAATTTTAATGTTTGGATTTTTCATTGGAGGTATGTACATTTTAAGATTACACTATGGAAAGTGAGATGTCAAATATTTTAGAAAGCCCGCCCTAAACATCACAGTGTGAAATGATTCTGTAAGTAAATGGAAGATTTTCAGGTAGAAAGAGAGTAAGAGCATAAGAGGATGAATCTAAAGGAGCAAATAATGGCTATGAAAGACTACCTGCATTTAAATTCCCCTGCATATACAGAATAGCTTCCTTTCTGATTCAATTCAGGCTGCAGCTCTGAGGTTTGAATATGCGTGATTTAATTTTTAGATTTGAGATGCAAGAGCACCAATTTGATGTGAGATGCTTTGAGATGCAATTTTGGAAAAAAAAAATAAAAGTTCATAGGTTCATATAACAAGGAAGCATCAAAGATTTGCAACTACTGCATTTTGAGGGAAATATTAAAATAACAGGGATGGTATACACTTAAGAGGGCATTAACTCTAATGCCCTCTTAAGTTAGCAATTTCATGCTAGCCTATTTTTAAAACAGTTCCCTGGATCTTCAAAGAGAAAGAGAGGAGGGAGAGTGAAAGAAAGAGAGAGAGAGAGAGAGAGAGAGAGAGTGATTTTAGAGGTGGGGACAGAATGACAGTCTATTCCAGCAAATAGTCTTAGGGTAAAATTGTAGTGAACCAATATAGAAAATGTAATGCTCTAACTTCAAAGTAAATTGTTCCAAAACAGTTGAAAAAAGCTCAGCTTTTGGATGCTCACAGACTTACCCTTGAGGGATGGTGAGCTTAGCTCCCTCTGATCTTTGGGTTTTCAGGGATGCCAAGATGGTTGGCATCAGCATTTGGCAAGCTTGGCCTTTTCTGGGAAAGACCCCCATCACCCTGGGCTTTGGTTGGATGCCAGGGAAATGCAGTAATGCTTGGGTCAGTGCCTGGAAGTGCCTGGGAACAGTCACTCATGTCAAAATAGAGCTTGTCTTTCATTTAATGAATGTACTATCTTGTCAGAACAAACGTGCCTGAGCAGGATCTAATAAACAGCTACAGAATCTGCGATTTCAGCTTGCTTTTAACAAATGACATAACTGCTGTTACTGAACTGCTTACATGTACTAATGTAGGTTAATATTACTTCTTTTAGAGATAAAGTTGCAAGTAATCAGATTCAAATCTATCAAGAAGCAAAAGAAACTGCCAAATGAAGAATGATAAATGTTCATATGAGAAACTAAGAAGCACAAGAATCAAGTTCTGGCAGTTGTACAGCAGAGTTGTTTAGTGCAATTCGACTCAATTTTCACAAAAACAAGAAATGGAAATCTAACTTAAAAGGTAAAGGTAAAGGTTCCCGTCGCACTTACGTGCTAGTCGTTCCCAATTCTAGGGGATGGTGTCCATCTCCATTTCAAAGCTGAACAGCCAGTGCTGTCCAAAGATGTCTCCGTGGTCATGTGGCCGGCATGACTAAATGCCAAAGGCGTATGTAACACTGTTTCCTTCCCACCAAATGTGGTCACTATTTTTCTACTTGAATTGAATTCTATTTGAATTGAGCACCCACAACTTCTGAAGGCAAGCCGTTCCACTTATTAATTGTTGTCACCATTAGGAAAATTCTCCTTAGTTCTAGGTTGCTTCTCTCCTTGATTAGTTTCCATCCATTGTTTCTTGTCTTGCCTTCTGGTTCTTTGGAAAATAGGGTGACCCCCTCACCTTTGTGGTAGCCCCTCAAACATTGGAACACTGTTATCATGTCTCCCCTAGTTCTTCTTTTCACTAGATTAGACATAACCAATTCCTGCAACTGTTCTTCATAGGTTTTAGCCTCCAGCTACCTAATCAACCTACTAGGCATTATACTAGCCATATTAGTAATATATGTGGCTTACATATTACATAAGATTAGGTTGGGATGGAGTGGGTGTCATGCACCATAAAGCAGGGGTGAAATCTAAAAATTTTCCCTACCGGTTCTGTGGCCGTGGCTTAATTGGTGGGTGTGGCTTGGTGGTCAGGTGACTGAATGGGCATGGTCAATAATAATAAATAATAAAAATAATAAAGTATACAAAACTTGGGAGGCATCGGTCTACTTTCTTTAAAAACAGAGCCCAGTCTACCAATTGCCTTTTACTGACAGGCCCCAGTCTACCTTCTTTAAAAATACTACAGCGCTGATCAGCTGTAGTGCGGTCCTTTGAAGTGCCGTGGCAGTCATTTAAGGCCGTTTGCAGCTATATCACCACTGAGCGCTTCAGGGACAGAGAAGAACAGTGAGGCATGGGCAGTGGGGGTGGGCAGGGAGTTTTGCTACTGGTTCTCCGAACTACCTGCCCCCATCGCTACCGGATTGCTTGATCTGGTCCAAACCGGGAGTATTTCACCCCTGCCATAAAGGTTCTAGCAAGTATGATTATAGCATTATACAATAGTATCACTCAATCAACTTTAAATCATGTAAACCAAATTGATGTGATGGGTGTGGTTATTTGAGGGACTACCTATCTCTCCTAGCATCTGCCCAGGAGATTCAATCTAGCAAAATTAATACATTCAGGATATCTTTGATTAAACAATGCCATTTATGGGGACTTCAGAAATGCACCTTGTCAATAGCAGAATTGCTCCCTAGAATGAGAGTTCGCATGAGATCCTGCTGGCCCCAACCTGCTGGTGTTTCAAAGGGCTCTGAAGTTGTTCAAAGGTATATTCTATTTCTACTCCTCCCACCATCCCTTCCTCCTCTCCCATTTCTCTCTTGCATGGCTGGATCAGAATATGCAGAACTTCTCCCCTTCCTAAGATAAGGCTACAGTGAAGTGTGGTTTGAATACCAATCTGTTAGCAAGGGCACCTTATAAACTGTGCTATATAAGCATTTACCCAAGTCTTTGACAAAGATAATGAAAGCATCCTTTTAAGAGGTATGGGTCAATTTTTGTTGCTACCTGGTATACTTATTTATTTTTTGTTCACCTTTTATTTTTGTACACCATTATAGAGGTTATCCCTGGATTACAAGTGTTCCCTTAGCGAAGGTTTGAAGTTACGCGATAAGCACCTCCTAGTACGAACAAGTCCGGAAACTATGAATGTTGCAGCACCACAGCAGTTGTTCACCCTTACAAGCAACCACAGAGGCTCTGACTTATTCATCCTGCCTATTCCCCTTCACTCTGCACTTTGTGTTTTGGCCTGTGCAGGTCTTGCTCAGCACTTTACTGGCCAAAACAGAGCATCGGAGGGGCAGGGGCGGGGGCGGGCCCACTCCTTCAAACCTCCATTTTGGCTTGCAAAATGCCGGGTGAGGCCTGTGCACACCAAAATGGAGTGCACACCAAAATGGAGCTCTATTTTGGCCAGCAAAGTGCCAGCCAAGTCCTGTGCACACCAAAATAGAGGGGCACGTGCAGCTGAGAGGCTGGAGAGGAGATAGCTTGATAGATCTTCACATTGCAAATGACCTGGTGTGGCAGGTTGGGAGGGAAGTGATTGTGGGGAGCATGAGGTATTTCAGTGGTTCGGGGAGACCTTGGGTGGTCTTAAGCCTGTTCCATCACTAGGCCCCACATGGCCTTCCTCACCAGTGGTAGGTTTTCAAATTTTTTTACTACTGGTCTGTGGGTGTGGCTTGGTCAGCATGGCATGGGTTGGTGGGCATAGCATGGGAAGGATACTGTAAAATCTCCATTCCCACTCCACTCCAGGGAAAGAATACTGTAAAATCTCCATTCTCTCCCCAATCCAGGGGAAGGTTACTTCAAAATCCCCATTTCCTCCCGGTCAGCTGGACTAAGGAGACAGAGAATAGATAGGGATGGGGCCAGTCAGAATTTTTACTACCAGTTCTCCAAACTACTCAAAATTTCCACTATCGGTTCTCCAGAACTGGTCAGAACCTGCTGAAACCCACCTCTGTTCCTCACCCTGAAATACCTCATGCATTTAACGAGCCACACATTCAGTTAGCAAATGCATGAGTGAAAGGAGGAAGTGATCATATTCAGGGTACAAGATTCACTCCCATGAATCTTTGGGTTACGAATGGAATGGGCAGGTTCCATTCCATTCATAACTCAAGGACTATCTTAATATTTTATCAGGTTTTTTATGTTTAACTTGTGAGTTGCAGGGTATGCATGTAATAAATAACAATACTATCTATGAGGTATCCATTCTTATCATCAGAAGACTGCTAATCAGTCTTGGAATGGTTCCTGTCAACAAATAATGTTTTTGGAGAATATTGTATTGATAAGAGTTACTGGCAAACTCAAGCTTATACTGTCATTCTTCTGCCATTAGCAACTCATTGAAAGCCTTTTATCAATTAGGCGACTTCTCAGCAAATTTAGGATACTTTTCTTCAATCCAATCCAACATCTCCAGCCTGAGCTCCATTTTAGGATCTCCCTAGATCCACAGGATTAGTCTTTAATTCTCACCAGATCTGGACATTCCCACTGAATGCCTTAGTTAACTATTATATAATGATTACTTTACAATATATTACAATTATTCTTGGGGAGTGGGCAGGGGGGCAGAGAATCCTATCTTTCTCACTGTTGATGTTATCTTGTAGAAGCAGCTCTTAAATGGTTGAAAGTAAGCTGATTTTTATGGCTGGTTTTGAATGAGTTGGAGTCTTGTCAATGAAAACATTACCAATCCATTACCTTACACTTAGAAATACATAACCTTCTCTCAAATAAACAATTTGGCTTCAGAAAAAAATTATCATGCAATTTACAACTTCTCCACTGTAAAAACCTATGGACTACAAATCTTGATCTAGGTAAATCAATAGATGCAATATACATAGACTTCTGTAAAGCTTTTGACTCAGTAGTACATGATAAACTTCTCCTAAAATTAAAATCCTATGGCATTTCAGGACCCTTACACAACTGGATATCTGCTTTTCTGTCAAACAGACAACAAATAGTTAAAATTGGTAATGCTCTATCAAATCCTGTTCCTGTCAAGAGTGGTGTTCCTCAAGGTAGTGTTCTTGGACCAACTCTCTTTATAATATACATAAATGATCTTTGTAATCATATCTCAAGTAACTGTGTTCTCTTTGCTGATGATGTCAAACTTTTCAACACCACTGACAATACATCCACAATTCAAAAGGACCTTGATCATCTAACTGCTTGGTCTAAAATTTGGCAACTACAAATCTCAACCAGTAAATGCTCAGTCCTGCATATTGGAAGAAAAAACCCAATCACAAAGTACATGCTTGATGGACATTACCTCACAGATGACCCCCACCCTGTCAAAGACCTTGGAGTTTTTATATCTAACGATCTAAGTGCCAAAGCCCACTGCAACTATATAGCAAAAAAGGCTCTAAGAGTTGTTAACTTAATTCTACGTAGCTTCTTTTCAAAAAACACCACGCTACTGACCAGAGCATATAAAACATTTGCTAGGCCAATTCTTGATTACTGCTCTCCTGTTTGGAACCCATACCATATATCTGATATCAACACAGTTGAGCGTGTCCAAAGGTATTTTACAAGAAGAGTTCTCCACTCCTCCGAAACCAATAAAATACCTTATTCCACCAGACTTGATATCCTGGGTCTAGAAAACTTGGAACTTCATCGCCTTCGACAGGACCTGGGTTTAGCTCATAAAATCATCCGTTGTAATGTCCTTCCTGTTAATGACTTTTTTAGTTTCAATAACAATATCACAAGAGCTACCAACAGATTTAAACTCAATGTCAACCGCTCCAGTTTAGATTGCAGAAAATACGATTTCTGTAACAGAATTATATATGCTTGGAATGCATTACCTGACTCTGTGGTTTCTTCTCATAACCCCAAAAGTTTTACTCTAAATCTATCCACGGTTGACCTCACCACTTTCCTAAGAGGACTCTAAAGGGCGTGCATAAGAGCACAAATGTGCCTACCGTTCCTGTCCTATTGTTTCTTCCTTTATATATATATGTGTTTATAGTACCTTGTTTCTCCTCATATATATGTTTATATATTATATAATCCTCTATGTTATACTTGTATATATTGTTACGATGAATAAATAAATAAATAAATAAATAAATAAATAAATAAATAAATAAATAAATAAATAAATAAATAAATAAATAAATAAATAAATACATCCACTGTGCAAGATGAGATGAAATGACACATAATTATGGAAGATAAAAACTAGACAACAACCATAGAAGCTATTAGTTGAGAAGCTGGAGAGTTTCTGAGCTCTTTCAATAAATATTCCTAATTTGATATATCTGTTATTCAATTTCTGTCATTTAACTAAAGAAGCATGTCCCATTATATCTGAAGGATAAGACACACTTTATATAAATAATTTTTTAATATTATATTTGGTTTTGAATAAACAAGGAATACCAAATGGCCATATCTGACCCTGGATTTGCTATTCAGTCAGAAGTGGGTGGAGGATGACATTTGGCTGGAGATATACTCTGTTGGTATATCTTCTGTCAGAGTTTGGCCTCACAATTGGGAAACCATGTCAGATATAGCAGCTGATTCCTTCCAAAGCTGGAAGTTTCAAACTAGAAGACTTGGAAAGAAGTTTGAGATTAGACAGTAGATATGTAGAAAGCTTTGAAGATATAAAGATATAAAGAACACAGTGTTTCATTCCTCCAACAATAGAATAGAATAGAATAGAATAGAATAGAATAGAATAGAATAGAATAGAATAGAATAGAATAGAATTTTTATTGGCCAAGTGTGATTGGACACACAAGGAATTTGTCTTGGTGCATATGCTCTCAGTGTGCATAAAAGAAAAGATACGTTCATCAAGGTACAACATTTACAACACAATTGATGGTCAATATATCAATATATAAGGATTGCCATCAACAAAGTTACAGTCATACAGTCATAAGTGGAAGGAGATTGGTGATGGGAACGATGAGAAGATTAATAGTAGTACAGATTTAGTAAATAGTTTGTCAGTGTTGAAGGAATTATTTGTTTAGCAGAGTGATGGCCTTCGGGGAAAAACTGTTCATGTGTCTAGTTGTTCTGGTGTGCAGTGCTCTATAGCGTCATTTTGAGGGTAGGAGTTGAAACAGTTTATGTCCAGGATGTGAGGGATCTGTAAATATTTTCATGGCCCTCTTCTTGATTCGTGCAGTATACAGGTCCTCAATGGAAGGCAGGTTGGTAGCAATTATTTTTTGGTAGCAACTATTTTTAAAAATGGAGCCTAGAAAATATTAAAAATTTGCCACTTAGATGGACTTCAGCCAGCAAAGCATGCACAGATCTTCAAGAACCCTGTCATGTCATATCAACCTTGCTTAGGTAGGAAATATCCCATGTAATATCCTTCTGAGCTTTTCATTTAGTAAATAAGCATATCAGATGAGATAATATAAAGTCCCTGAGTTAGAATTTTGAATGGTCTTGTGGTATTAGAGTGTTATCTTGGATAGCACTTTTTCTTGTAGTGATACTGAATTCTTGAATGTCACATAAAAATCTTATAAAAATAGAATTACCATATTATCAGTTAGTATTCTTCAAAGCTATATCTGATAATGTACTTAAAAACATATGACAAGCAGTTGGCACTGGCTTAGTTGAAGTCAGCGGTAGGATTCACTTACCTTCCCTACAGGTTTACAAATCTGAGCATGCTTGCGTGCGCTCATTCCACTCACATGCGCTTCAACTGCACATGTGCACAGCCTTCTGTGATGCACAGTAGGTGCACATTACATCAGGTCGGGTGGGCAGAGCCTCCCGCTGTTGCCGCTACCTGTTTGTGCGAACTGGAGAGAACCGACTGAATCCCACCAGTGGTCAAAGTATATTGTTTCAAAGATACTGTCTGGTGTTTGCCATCCAGAGATACTCCTCTTCAAAATTCATATGCATAGAGATAAAAAATTAAAAATGATTCAAATCAGAATCTTTGAAAAGTTAACTCAGTTCTATTGAGCCAATACGCAAGTAAACAAGAATAGAGAAGCTCTCTCTGTTGTTTTTTTTTAATACACATCTGCATAGAGCATTTCAATAATCCCTTTATTGTCTCTAAGTTCACAAATAGCAGGCTGCAGCTTTTCATTACACAGTTCTTCTGTTTTAATTGATAAACACATTTTTATCCCAGTTCCATGAAATAATAACATGAAAAGAACAATGTTCAGGAGAGGAAGAGAAGGTCCTAACATGCTGAAATCATCACCACGATAATTGGCAGCATCGATAGTCACAATTACAAGGTCCAAATGAATCTTTTAAGAAGTAAAATATGGTCTTTCAAGACACTTCCTTTCATTATCCATAATTAAGGGTAAGAAAACAAGCTTCCTTCATGGCAACTGTCACTTTCAAAGGTTACTATGACATTTCAAAAACATTCTGCTGCACATATGACTGAACTATGTCTCTTCCTTTGCTGTAGCTTTATCTACAACACCAGATCCTTTGGAATGGAACTGACATTTAACATGGTAAAGCAGGTTTCTTTTTTTCTTTTTGTTGTTAATTAAATGGGGAAAATAATTGTGTTGAGTTGGAATATTTAATAAAGTATAAAGCAAACATGACAGAGTGCTTGCAATCAGTGCATCAAGAATCCAACTGCAGCAATAGAATTGTTAACATTGCCAGGTGGTGAGGAAAATGCTCTTATTGTTACAAATTGGAGTGGGGAAGGAGAAATTACACATGAAAGAGAATAAAATATAGAAAAAAAAACATATGAGTGGTGGAACTTTGTCCAGTTTTATTCCTTTTATTGATCATCTGATGTTCTTACTGTTGAGGAATTTTGTGAACAGTTAAACTGCAAGACATGATAAATATAAAAATGAAAAAATAATTACAGATCTGAACAACTGTGGTCTAAAACTGCTTCTGTATGAATCTGTTTCTTTATTATCATTCAGTACTGTCATATCTTGAGAATACAAAAGTCCTGAAGAATGATGCTCAGACTCGATTAGAAGCAGCCTGAACAAACATTTGACACATCTCCTCCTTTATGCATATCATGATCCCATGATTTAGATAGAACCTCATGAAAAAAATTTTATGATTTCTATATTTCTGAAATTAGATTATGGTCTACCCTTGACTTTTTATACACTTCCTTCAAGTATATTACAATTTTTACTTTAGAGAGACCACAAGATGTGTATCATTTTTAAAAAAACAAAACAAGATATGCAGTGTCATGATTAAAGATACTTTTAAAAAAATATTTCCAGCAGAGAAGCTATAAACCTAAGAGCAATGTGCATGTCACATTAAATATGCCAGGAGTAACAGGTCATCTAAGAAGATACCAGAATCAAATTGGCTTTTTAAATAATTTTACCCTTCAGATGCTAAATCCGTCAAAGAATCAACGATGAGTTTCTCAAGTAATGGAGTGGTCCAAGAAGGTCAAGCACTTCTCCCAGAATGATAAACATTCTTCCAATTTCTTTCTTACCTACATAACTCTCTGATCTAAAAGGTTAGGTGCCTTTCAGGGTACTATTTGATCTTTTACAGACCTCAAGAGAACCTTCTATCTTCTTTTTTTGAAAGATTTGGGGGGAGATCTGTTGTGTCAATCTTCGATTATCAAAAGTTGAGCTAAAACCTCTGCTGCATAGCCAAGAAAAAATCCATAAGCAAGCCAAACTTTCCCTCTGTTTCTTTGCTGTTTCACTGAAAGTTGTGGGAGGAGGAGGAGGAGGACAGAACACTAAATACATTGAAATATAATCAACCAGGGGTGAAATCCAGCAGGTTCTGACAGGTTCTGGAGAACCGGTAGTGGAAATTTTGAGTAGTTTGGAGAACCAGCAAATACCACTTCTGGCTGGCCCCAGAGTGGGGTGGGAATGGAGACTTTGCAGTATTCTTCGCCTACCATGCCCACCAAGCCACGCCCACTAAGCCACACCACATCTACCAAGCCACACCCACAGAACGGTAGTGAAAAAAAATGGATTTCACCACTGTAATCAACTAATATTTGTTCAGAGTTTTAGAGACACTGAAAGACTGGAACAAAGATTTCACAATTGCTCAAAGAATTTTAGACTTGGAAAAGGACATTTAGTCAATTGGTTTGAAACTCTTTAATCAGTAGAAATCAATACATTCAAAAAAGGAGGTCTAGCATCCTCTTGAATATATCCAATAAAAGGGTAATAATGGGATTCATTGCCAGATTGGAAATTGGTTGCCTAGTAATTTCAATTCTAATCCTTTTATACCAGGTGCTTTTTCAAGAGGCAACTGGACTTTCTGGTTTTTCTTTGAAGATGTTTTGCTTCTCATCCAAGAAGCTTCTTCAGCTTCAGAGCTGAACAAGCTTCTTGGATGAGAAGTGAAACGTCTGCAAAGAAAAACCAGAAAGTCCAGTTGCCCCTTGAAAAAGCACCTTTGAGACAACCTGTCAGAGAATTCATGACTGGCAGAGACATGGTAACAAGGTCAGCCAATGAATAAGCTTAGTGACAAGGTCAGCCAATAGGAGCTGAGACAGGAAGGAGCCTGGGCATGATTCTGTAACTCTGAGTGCTGTGCTGAGAATTGAAACTGAAAACTGTTCTCTCCTCTGCTTATGTTTTGCTTGTAACTACTACCATGTTGGAGAATCTGCAATTGGTATTGTATATTTATTTCATGAGTTATTATATAAAAAGAGAAGTTAATGAATCCTGCTGAATCAGTTACCTGTGTGTGCTTTCTGGATTTGATTTCTGCAAAAAACTCTGACACAACCATGACCTGGATGACTAAGAATCTCCCTAGATTTTTATTCTAGGGTTCTCCAAAGTGGACAATATCAAATCCCAAGGATTGATTAGACCATCCAAGGGGTTGTTGTTGTTATTTATCTTTATTCATTAAACATGAAACTCAGTCAACTGAACATTCAAAAAGGCATCACAAATACCATTGACTGGTGCTAATGGTTGATAGGGGTTGCTGCCAGCATCCTAGGTATCAACCAAGTACCTTCTTAAGATGTACAATGTTTTTTGCAGTTCTGCTGGTGTTATTGCAGGAAGCTGCAATTTGTTGATGTATCTTATAAAATTCTTGGACACGGTACCAAGTGCCCCGATGACAATGGGTATCACTGTTACATGTTTCTTCCATAGCCATGTAGTTTTGATGGCCAGGTTACGATATTTCATGATTTTTTTCCAATTCTTTTTCTTCAACTCTGGCATCTCCTGGTACCATGATGTCAATAAAGTGTACATTTTGATTTTCTACAACTGTGATATCTGGTGTGTTGTGTTCCAAGTGACCATCCGTCTGTATTTGTGTGATGAGCCGTCTGTATTCGATGATGATGATGATGATGATGTTGATTACAACAATATGAAGTCACAGCTGGCATTATTTTAATTGAATTCTTTCCAAGAACATAAGATGTCATAATGTATTGGCACAATATATGTGCAGATCCAAGCAGTGTGGTCTTTTGTAATTGACAGATAGAAATTTTGTCAACATGCAGATTTTCTAAGTGAAATTAGAATTTTTTGATATGGCCACCTAGTTATTTTTAATATTCATAACATCATTACTTAAATGTATTTATTAAATTATTTTCATATTTATTTACTCATTTATAATATTTATTGATGATAATTTTGTATAATAAATATTTGGGGATTGATGAACAACCAGAAACTTCATGAAGGAATCAATGAGCTGAAGAGTTTATTCTGTAGCCAAAAAAAGGCAGTCTGTGGCCTTTATACCATTTTTCTGTAAGTCTGGATCCCCCTCTGTCCATAGCTACTGAAAACTGATTGCAGAAATTCTTGCCATCCTGAAAACTGTAATGAAAGAACTTCTTTTTTTTTACGATTTTGTTGCTTGATTTTGAAAATCCAAAATAAAGCAACCAAGTAGCTCAAAATTCCTCCTTTACCAAGGAGATATGTCTTAAAGCTCCAAGTTGAGTTGCTCTCAACTTCTAAATGGTAAAGCAAGTGTGGCTCATGTCCACAAATGTTGTCTTCCCTTGATTTAGTGGCTGAGATCAGGATCCAATGTATTCTTGCTATTCAGATCATATTTTAAACCATTTAAACCTCTTTATTCTGACTATCGGAAAGATTCCTTGTCCATGATTTTCTTTAACACTGAATAGATAAGGCTTATTCTTTCCGTCAGAAAAACCTGTGCAACAAGAATCTTTTTCTTTTCCTTATCATTCTCTTACTTGTTCCTTTCCTTTTCTGTAATTTTACTCCTTCCTGAAGTTGGTTTGGCAAGAGCTGGTACATTCCAATAGCTCTTTGATTCTGCCTAACCAATTTTGCTCTGACTGATGAAGTTGTTTGGATGAGCAATGAAATGTCTCAGATTAACAAAATTTGGTCCAGTTGCCATGATTCAACCTTTAGACACTTTTGGCCTGGATGACTGAGTCTTCGTTGATAAAGTCTCATGCAGGGTTATCTACAAAAACTGCAAAATGACAGGAAGGGCACCACAATCCTTTTCATGTGCTATTATTGCCATGGATATCCCTGCTTTCAGCCCATCTCTTTCTTTTTCAATGTTCCTTTTTATACACTTTCCCCACTCCTTTCAAACCCATCCTAGTTTCTTTTTATTTGTATTTCTCACATTAATTTTACTTCCAGGATTGTTGGGGATCCGAGACAGCAAGTTAAAAGCCACCAAAATTAATTCCCAGCTAATGCTATTTTTCTTTTGACTTTCTATTGCAAATTTCTTTTGTACTTCAAATTGCTAATTTTTTATAATTAAATTAATTAGGAATTGTTAATTGTTGTCCTCTCCCTGCAATTATTTGTTTCCCTTTGGTTCTATAAATAGCGCAGGGATAGAATCAAGATCACATGAAATAATGCCTTGGTAATACTGCATCCAGTTTTGGTTGCCACAATATTAAAAAAAAGATGTTAAGACTCTAGAAAGACTGCAGAGAAGAGCAAGAAAGATGGTTAGGTGACTGGAGGCTAAAGCATATGAAGAATGGTTGCAGGAAGTGATGGGTTTTGACATTTTTTACTACTGGTTCTATGGCTTGGTGGTGTGGCAGGCTTAATAGGCATGGCTTGATGGGGGTAGTAGGGTAAGGATACTGTAAAATCTCCATTCCCTCCACACTCCAGGGGAAGGTTACTGCAAAATCTCCATTTCCTCCCGATCAGCTGGGACTCAAGAGGCAGAGAATAGATGGGGGCAGGGGCAGTCATAATTTTTACTACCAGTTCACTGAATTACTCAAAATTTCTGCTACTGGTTCTCCAGAACTGGTCAGAACCTGAAGAAACCCACCTCTGTTGCAGGAATTGGGTATGTCTAGTTTAATTAAAAGGACGACTAGGGAGTGACAAGATAGCACTGTTCCAATATTTAAGGGACTGCCACAAAGAAGACGGAGTTGAACTATTCTCCAAAGCACCAGAAGGCATGATAAGAAACAATGAATGGAAACTAATGAAGCAGACAACCAGCCTAGAACAATTGACCTTGTTCTGTCAATGAGAACAATAAACCAGTGGAACAGCTTGCTTTCAGAAGCTGTGGGTGCTCCATGCCTGTAAGTGTTCAAGGAGAGATTGAACAGTCATTTCTCCCAAATGGTATTGGGTCTCCTGCCTAAATAGGCGGCTGGACTAGAAGACTTTCAACGTACCTTCCAACTTTGTTATTCTGTTATATCTTCCTGTTGTTATTGCTTTTGCTTTGCTTTGTTAAAAAGAAAAGAGTTTTCCATAATGGTCACAATTAACAATTTGTTACATAGTTTTATTTGAAATGTCTTCTTTGCTAAAAATTTATGGAATTTGGGAGGAGGGAATTGTAACATTTTATCCAATAGGGCAACCAATAGATTTAAACTTAATGTTAACCGCTTTAATCTAGATTGCAGAAAATATGACTTCTGTAACAGAATCATCAGTGCTTGGAATACTTTACCTGACTCTGTGGTCTCTTCCCATAATCCTAAAAGCTTTAACCAAAAACTTTCTTCTATTGACCTCACCCCATTCCTAAGAGGACCATAAGGGGCGTGCATAAGCGCACAAACATGCCTACCGTTCCTGTCCTATTGTTTTTCTTTTCTTCTTCCTATATATGTTTATATGTTTATATACTATATAATCTTTTTGTATGATGTTGTGACAAAATAAATAAATAAATAAATAAATAAATCCTGACATTTTTCTGAAGTGTGTCACATAATAATAATTAAAAAAACCTATCAGACACTATATATTATTTTCAGTGACACTGTAGTTAATTTTTCACATTTCACATTTCCTGATCTGTGGAAATCTGGCATGACAGTTTCAGAGTTATTTATTTACACATTTATCAAATTCGTTATGATGCCCAGAGTTCAGTGGTCAGTGGTCAGGGTCAGTGGTCTTTCAGATTTGATAAACAAGCATAAAACCCCAACTATTGTCTACTCATGTCTATAAACTCCTTTTTCACAGGGAATTTTAGACATGGTGAAGCATTGAGATGGAGAAGTATTTCTACCTATGTTCTGAAGAGACCCAGTGTGATATTTCCAAATATTTTAAATTGTTAAAGAATCAAAATATATGGCAGCTTTCCCTCCATTTCTTCTTCAAATTTCCTTTCCTCCATTATTCCAATATAAATATTATTTGTGAAAAACATCAAAATGGATCTGATTATATAGGCTGTTTCAGCAAAACTCATTTTAGAGGTAGCAGGTAAAAGCCAATACTTACTCACTTTGAGGCTAAGAAATAAAGTTAGGTGCTGACAATATTAAAGAATTGAAAAAAGATGAAACAATGGTTTGGATATATAGATCAAAATAGCACACTTTGAGCTCCAAACAAACACTTTAGGTGATATTTGTTTTGACCAAATCAGGCAACATGGTGCCTCCAGTTGTTCTGGATTCTCATAACGTCTCCCAGTGATCATATTCTGGCTGTGGTTAATGGAGATGCAATGTAAAGCATCTGGAGGAGATCCAAAGTTTGATCCTCGTCTAGACTTTTCATATAAAGTTGGTGCAATTGTTCAAAATCCATTTATGTTACCAAAAGAAAAATGAAAACTTTTCAAGATGGATTATAACTCTGATTTTTAACTCAGGACACAAAGGCTTTGAGATCCTAAATAATAGTGAACATTTCTTATTTTGACCTTGATACAACCTTAATGGATTAAAGCAATTACTGAAGATATTTGTGCTCAGAAAAATGCTCAGTGCTATAGCCTAACAAAAATATTTGTTTAAAGTAAGTACTGTTTAATTTTGTCTCTTCAGAAAGTTATTCTGCTAACAGAGGCTTGCTGTACACAAAGGCATAAAGATTTTTCCCACTTCTAAAGTAAACGGTCAAGCTTTATTACAAGACTGTTGACACAAGTGTTGGCAAACCTACCAACTCAAAGTCTTAAAACAATATATTTAGTTTGTTAAACATTCTTAGATGGAATTACTTAATGTAATTGGGAGAGTCAGAAAAAGGTTCTTTGGCCAAATTCATACAATTTGGATTGGTTAACTAACCAGAAGTCTCCATCTTCGTTTTCAAGCAAGCTAATCACCTGATTCTTAACCTCTATGTCATCATACCTTATCCAATCACAAAAATTTCTCAGATGACAATTCTCTCCTCAACAGATAGGAGAAACTTCCATGTTGCATGTTGCATCTAATGTGTTGATGCTCTTCCTAAAACTCCTATTTTTTTTTCAAGCCCCACTGATCTATCTGCAATGCCAAACTATTTCTTGACTGCAACCAAGAAAAATACGGACAGTGGATGCAGTTGCCAAGAGTTGAGTTTACTTAAATATCTCTTTAGTTTTTCCAAGGCCGGACGACATAATCGCCTCCAAAAATTTTGCAGTACTGCTTTGAACTAGGTAGGTATTGAAGGTTGAAACCTGTGCTGAACAGGTTTGTGATATTCTTTTGGGGAAAACCAAACCAAACCAAACCAAGAAACCCTATAAAAATGTAGCAGAAGGTATTGTAGACCCCATCTAGTATTCATGTATCAAGGCCTGAAACTGAAACTAGAAAACAAGTGCACCCACTCCTTCTTGTCTTGTCCTACTTCTCCCTGTTGATCACATTTTCAGCTAGGAGGGTTGAATTAATGCTATATGTGAAGAAATGACTACCATTGTGTAATGCACAGCCCTGCTTTATTAAGATGTCACACTATAAATTTTTGGGAGAGACTTTAAAATTGTGAAGCAGAACTCAAGGTGGTGCTTGAGTTTTCTTTTTTCTCATCCCTGAAGCCCCCTCTATATCATCCATGCTGTTAGTAGACAGATTTTCTTGCTACATTGAGGTGAGGAATACATGAAAACACTAGTGTGAAACCTTAAAATACACCCATCGCAGTTAAAACAATTCTTTCAACCTCCACTCCTCAAAACAGTCTTATCTGCATGTACCTGTATTATATGTAGTGTTTCTCTCTTCGACTCCCAGTTTTCCCCCCCATAGGATTAAGCAAAGTCCTTGGCCACCACAACTTTTCCTATTTTGTTCCAGAGTAAGCATATAAATTCAAGGAAATTTCTCTGGATCATGTGGCTACAAAGATAGCAAGAAGAAAGGAAACTCTCTTCATAGGATGGCTTGGTTTAAGTTCTTTTCTTAAGGTCTTAAAGGGCAATATATATGAGCAAGTATGGAGTTGAATGGGTGGTGGGGTGGTGTTATTTCTCAATTCCACTCTCAAAGACATGTGAAGACACATCTTGCTACCAAGCATCTTAATAGCCATAATGCTAAGTTTAGCAAATGTGTAAAGACTTCCCAGAATAGGCAAGGATAATGTTACAGGAGGAGAAAATTAGAAAAGCCCATTATATGAAAAGGGTTGGGGAAATGTTTCTCTTCCAGTATTTGCATGTTTTGTTTAAAACCAGTTCAGTGAAAAGCCATGAGAGAAGGGGAAGCACTCTTATCTCTTAAACAGGGAAAGAACAATTCTTCCACATTTCATTTCTCTCTGACATCTTCATTTATAAAATTCCATGAAATTAACGAAGTGGACTGTAAACTATGAAACCTTGTGTCAAAATAAGTATATTAGTCTTCACAGTGTCCTGGGTCTTTTCACTGTATGGCTGCCAAAGGGCTATATTTTTGAACGCCAGAATATTTGGATGTGTTTCCATGGCAAACTAAGACCAGAAAACTCAGTTAAAAAGCATGTCCAGGTTATCAGTTTACCACCTGCTGTGTGCTGTATTTTAATCAAGGTCTACAACTGAGTTTATGTTGCATACAGGCTAATGGCTGCATGTGCACAGACCAGATATCCCTGTAAGCAATAGAACTCAAAGTCTGACCAATAATTTATAGGAAAATCTTATATGAATATCCAAAGTAAGTATGTTCTATTGCATTTGATGATTAACTGCCAGGAAAATGTGCCAGAGCTATGTCTGTAAATTAATCAAGGAGAGAACCAACCTAGAACTAAGGAAAAATTTCCTCACAGTTAGAACACTTGAAATCTGTAGAGATTCTCAGTCATCTAGGTCATGGTTGTCCCAAAGGCGTTTTCTCCTCTGGATATCCATTCCTACTCCTAGAGGAAAAATTGCAGACTACAGGAACCAGAAACACTACTCAGGTGATCCTGAGGACCAAGTGCTTCAAAGACCATCTAAAAGGATACAAATTACCAGCTGTCTGCAACAAATATAAATCCTTCCTTTCCCCACCATCCAGTCAGAGCTGAAGAAGCTTTTTGGATAAGAAGTGACATGTCTTCAAATGAAAACACAAAACACAAAACAAGAAAGTCCAGTTGCCTCTTGATAAAGGACCTTCGGGACAATTCATCACTTGTTTCTGGGTATTCCAGCACTGGAGATTTTTAAGAGCAGAGTGGACAGCCATTTGTCTGCAATGGTATAGGGTTTCCTGCTTGAGCAGGGGGTTGGACTTAGAAGCCCCAAGGTCCCTTCCAACTCTGTTATAACTTTGTTAAGTAGGATTGCACTGTTAATAAAATCTTAAGTGCATTCACAACGATCATTTATTTATTTATTTATTTATTATTTAAATTTGTATACCGCCCTTCTCCCGAAGGACTCAGGGCGGTTCACAGCCAGGTAAAAATACAATACTATAAATACAAATTAAAATACAATTAAAAAACTTATTAAAATTGGCCAGAATTAAAATTTAGAGCTAAAACCCATTAAAACCCATTAAAACACTAACCCAGTCCAGCGCAGATGAATAAGTAAGTTTTAAGCTCATGCGAAAGGTTGGAGGTCGGAAGTTGGACGAAGTCCTGGGGAGTTCGTTCCAGAGGCGGAGCCCCCACAGAGAAGGCCCTTCCCCTGGGTGTCGCCAGACGACACTGTCGCGCCGATGGCACCCTGAGGAGCCCCTCTTTGTGAGAGCGCACGGGTCGGTGAGAGGTATTCGGTAGCAGCAGGCGGTCCCGTAAGTATCCCGGCCCTATGCCATGGTTTCATTGTTTGAAACCTTTAAAACATCTAACAGTCCCAAGTAACAGTCCCAAGTAAACCTCACTTACACATAAACCAACGTTTGCTTACATGTTCAGTGAGCCTTATTTAACCTTGTAATATGTTATTTCTTTTTATAGAACAATCAGGGAACAAAATCGTTATAAAACTGGTTTATTTCTTAAAAATAAATACAAAAATATAAATATAAAACATTGGCAGATAGAATCTGATGAAATGAAGTTGCACAAAATTTTTCTTTTTAAACCAGCTGCATATCACATTAACACCACGTGTACATTTTCAGGGGTCAATTTTTTTTTAATGTACAGAATAGGGGCAACTGTTTTCTTCCTACTTCTTTTGGTTTATGATCCAAAAGGAAATGCGCAGACACTCTGCGTCCCATTTCATTTTTTTTTCGCCAGTTCATTTTTCGGAAGCTGCACAAGCAGAAAACCCTCGATTATAACTGTTGTTCTTAAACAACGAAATCTGAACGTGTCTATCAAAAACTCTCAGGGTATATAGCACTAAATTATTTTCTAGAGGAGCTATTGTTCTCCAAAAAAACCAAACCAAACCAAAAACTAAACCCTAGTTTGTTCCTTATGTGTGTAGATTTGGGAGAGAGCACACTCTCTGAATGAAAATGCTTAATAAGGTCTATGGGGGTCTTCTGTGCATAGTTTCTGAAAAAGAAACACATTTCCAAGGAAAATGTGGGTGTGCATGTGGAATGTGCATGCATGATCCTTTTGTAGATCGCAGTCTGGGTCTTTTTAAAGCCATCTTTGCGAATGGAGAACATGTACCTAACAGAAGCAATTCTCATTTGACTGTTTGAGAGATTATATACCTGCTCAAACAGTGTATCCTTTATTTAATAAAATGGATGACACCAAATTTCAATTGCTTTGGCTTTCAGAACAGGGCAAAATAAAATGCTGAATATATTCCATGTGACATTTTACAAGAAAGAATAAAGGACATTAATGAGCAATTCAAAAACCAAAATGAAGGAAAAAGGAGAAGAAAAAGAAACGTTGTGCTGAGTGGTAGGAGAATGCTCCTGAACATCAAATATTGTCACGTGGAAAAGGTATCTGTAAAGTTACTTCCTCTCAATTGAACTATATATCCTACCGTAGGTTAGGAAGTGTCTTTATCACTTTCGCCTCCACCATACATCTCAGCAAGCTTATTAAACCGAGGGCCCCATTCCTTGAGGTAATCATAGTTTTGGTCTCCCTCAGTGGTGCCAGACTCTAAAGAACTCAAGGATTCAGCTATAGAATCATTTCCTTCATAAGCATAAGTTGCCAGGGAGTCATAAGGTGGAGCAGAGGGGTCATGATCATGCTCCTTCAACCTTTGGTTAATGAAATCACGGACATCTGTGTTATCTGGAGCAGAAGGAGTCCTCCGTGGTATAAATAATGTTTCTGGGATAATATCTCGGCGGAGTTTCTTATCTTCAATAGCTGCAGGATTTCTCAAAGTGCCAATATCAAAAGCCTGGGTATCTTCCTCTCCACCCCCTTCATCATTATAGCTCACGATATTGTCTCTGATGTCTTCTTTAGACAGGATCAGAGGTTCTTTCTTGCGCTGCCTCTTTAGAGCAGCAAACAACACCACTATAACTTGGAAGAAAGAAAGAAAACATGAATTAACTAAAAATCACATTTCATAATACTTCTTCATAAACACAAGTATGCAACTTGATTTGTTATCATTATTGTTACATT
This sequence comes from Ahaetulla prasina, assembly GCF_028640845.1. Lineage (NCBI taxonomy): Eukaryota > Metazoa > Chordata > Lepidosauria > Squamata > Colubridae > Ahaetulla > Ahaetulla prasina. The sequence goes on along the minus strand of NC_080541.1, from coordinate 92,685,643 downwards.
AGTCAGGAGACTATGATGCAATTTCAGAGTAGTAGTTTGGCTGCCTGTTTACCAGCGTTGTCAGGTACATGCTTGCATGCTTCCCATGGTGTACCAAAAGAGAAAGAAGAACCGGAAGAAACATGAGCAGCTGTTGTTGCAGCATCATCCAAGGACCCCTTCCCTCCCCCAGAGCCACCTTGTAATCAGGTATTGGAACTGGGAAGATTCAGAGCTGGCAGGAATCTGACTGCCTGCATGGAACACCAGTTTGTCTTCCGACTGAAGTGGTACCTATGTATCTACTTGCATAGAACAAGCTTTCATATTGCTGGGTGGGCAGAAGCTGAGGCAAGTGACAATATTGACCCTGCTCCACAGTACAAAACTCTAACTGCTGGAGCAGAGACCATCTCCAGCATCATTAAGCCACTGAGCCCCCACAGATTTAATATAAGACTGTTTTGCTATATTCTTTTTGAGTAAATCTAATTATTCTGATCCTTGACTTGTGGAATGAACCAAGGAAGAAATGTAAAAATCTCTGCTGAAGCACACCAACATTTCTGCTTTCCTTTAGTGTTCTGTTTTGTAAAATTGATAATTTGGAGAGCTATGATTCCACTATAACTAGAGGGCATTAGATTGATGAGGCTGCTATAGAAACACAGAAAAAGAATAGGAAGTTGTCATCTTCTAGCCTTGTTTCAAGCAATAATTATATATTCTTGCACCTGAATATGGAAGGACAGATTCATTGCCAAACTGCTGCTGATTAATCTATACACCATCAGCTTAACGGATCTTGTTTTTTAAAAACACACACACAAAAATACCCATAAAATAAATCAATTATGTACAAATTGAAAACTGAATACCCCTTCCCATTGTTCCTGTTTTTAAGCTACTATAAATATACCATAGTGCAAAAAGGGACAAACATTTCATTAACACCTGCAGTTTTCTCTTTCCCTCTTGTATACTTATCAAGCCCTTTATTCTGTATGTGTCTCAATCTTATACCACTGCAGGGCATTCTACACAAATATTAAAAGAAGTCACCCAGAAATTCTTATTTTAAAATAAAGTGCATCAGTACTGATGCTTTCTTGTTCTGCAAAACACATTGTGTCAAGCTTTTGATCAGCTTTGATCTGTTTTCCTACAGTTTCATTCAGACTTGCACGATGAAGAGAGAGCTTTTTCTTTTGAGGAAAGAATTGCTAACAAAACTATGTATTTTCAGTCAATATACATCAACATACATCTAATGGATCATATATATATATATATGTGTGTGTGTGTGTGTGTGTGTGTGTGTGTGTGTGTGTGTGTGTGTGTGTAGGTCTTTGGTTATTCAGGTTTTCTCCCGCGTAAAATTGGAAGTGTCTTGGCGACGTTTCGACGAAGTCTCATTCGTCATTTCAGGCTTCAGCTTCGTGCTTTTGGGAGCAATGTGTGATTGCAGCTGTTTCTTCCTTTTTAACTGCTAGTGGGGATTTGAACTGATTGGGTGGGAGCTTGGCTGTGCTCTGATTGGATGGGGTTTTTTTTGTGCTCTGATTGGCTGGGGGTGTGTCCTCAGAAAACCTCAGAATATATATATATACATATATATATACGTTTTCTGAGGTTTTCGCCGGTGTTTGTATGTAGGTCTTTGGTTATTCAGGTTTTCTCCCGCGTAAAATTGGAAGTGTCTTGGCAACGTTTCGACGAAGTTTCATTCGTCATCTTCAGGCTTCAGCTTCGTGCTTCTGGGAGCAGTCCCAGAAGCACGAAGCTGAAGCCTGAAGATGACGAATGAGACTTTGTCGAAACGTCGCCAAGACCCTTCCAATTTTACACAGGAGAAAACCCGAATAACCAAAGACCTATATCTATCTATCTATCTATCTATCTATCTATCTATCTATCTATCTATCATCTATCTATCTATCTATCTATCTATCTATCTATCTATCTATCTATCTATAAATAGGTGGAAAACCCTACTCCTGCTTATTATCTCAGCTTAATCTTAAGAAGAAAATGTTGATTCACACGTTTAATATGAAAGTTTTACAAAATTATTCACATTTTACACATTAGGTTTTGTTTTTTTTAAAATGAGGTACTAAATTCATCAAGTGAGAACTTTAACATCTCAGAAAAGAACAACAGACATAACTGTCTAAATCAGGGGTCTTAAACTCAATTTCATTGAGGGCTACATCTTGTGTTATGTTTGACTTCAGGGGGCCAGGATGGGTATGGCCAGACTGGGCATTGCCAGCTCAACATCACTCGTGTTGGGGGCGTCTGTGATGGGCTGAGCATTTTGTCTATGAAAACAGGCTCCCGAGCTCCATTTTTGGCTGTGACGGTCTCCTGCAACTCTCTGCCAGCAAAAATGGAGCTCAGAAGGGCTGCCCACAGGCCAGATCTAAGCACCCATTGGGCTGGATCCAGATCCGGCCCCTGGGCCTTGAGTTTGACACCCCTGGTTTAAATCATCATGGAAATTTTAATATAGTCTACTCGATAAATTATATGTGTGGACTTTCACTGAACGACAGTTTATATTTTAAGTAAGACATTGTGTATATATTAGTGTAAGTCTCGATATGTTCAGACTGAAATCCAGAGGCCACAGTGGCTTAAATAAGATTAATGAAGTACTCTGAATTGTCAGGTACCTTATAGAAATATATACACTTTGAGTTACTATGTTAATATAACAAGGGATGTGCAAAATGACTTGAATGTTCTCTATTTGAAACCAGGTAATTTTGTTTTAAGTGTTTTCTTCAAAGTATAAAAGAAGACTGTGTTAAGATGACCTTTCTAGCAAAAGGGAACATTGTCTTTTGAGTTTTCTACTTGGGCCAATTATAAATGTTTGTTTTAGCCCAGATTGGATAATCTGGAACTGAATGTTGGAATAATGCAGTAGGCATATAAGCAGCAGATGACATGAGGAGCTGATCTGGATCTGTTTGTTGCTAGTGGGACACCAGGAAAGGAAGATCTGGATCACAATAAAGCACTTATTTCTGGATTCTGTGACTCTCTGGATTGCTACTGCTGCTGCTTGTCCTAGAACTGGTACTGTAATTCCCACATTCTCATGGCAGTTAAGTTGTGTTATTTCTTCTGTCCAGATTTACAACTTTTTTAAAAACAAGAGAGACAGAGAAAAGAGTGGTCATGCCTTTGATTTTAACCTGGACTTTTTTCAGGGCATGCGTTTCAAAGGATGTTCCCTGCCTGATCCCTGCAAATCAGGCCTGTCTATCATTTGAGAGACACAATTCCTTTAATTTGGTTTAATGTGTATTGGCGATAAATACACTGCAAGCTTAATCTTGAAAACCCATGCTATGCTTCCTGTTATTTGTTAGAAAAAAAATGGGCCAGCAGGAGGTATGTAATAAACATCTTTGGTGTCTAGGATGCTTAAAGATCTTGTTAGGCATCCAAACAGATATATTTTCCACTGTGGCAACAATCTGTAGCCCAGAGATAAGGCACCTGGTCTTAAACAAAGCAAGATGCCATTACAATGAACGAAGCAGCCATGAAGAAATAAACTGCAGGGTGCATCAAAGTAATCAGGTTCACACTAGCTCTTATAAAAATGATGGCTTTGAACAAGCAGGCTGTGATACTATTAGTTAGTTAGGATTAGGGCAATTTTTGGCTACTTTCAGCAGCAAGTTGGTACTATCTCTTTGTCATGCTGGAGGAAATATTGCAATACCTGTGAACACCAGGTACCAACCCATACATCCACTTCATTTAAGATATTTAGATACATAAAGGTGGATTTTGCATGTTTTATTTTTTTTTCATTGTGCACTAAGAGGGATGGAGGATCAGGTTATGGGTAGATGCTACCTGATATGCTGAATAAAGCTCATTGGAACACAAGGCAACTTGTGACATTAAGTGCACAACTGTAATGGGCTTTCAGAGGAGACGAAGTTTGGGGCCATCCAGGAGGGAAGGCTAGGTGGACATGCTACCTGCAGTAGTACCAGCAGCCAGGTCTAATTCTGGCATGAGATGGTAAACTCCAAAGTATTTGAAACTGTGCATATTCTAAACATCCCATCAGAATAACAGAGTTGGAAGGTTCCTTGGAGGTCTTGCAGTTTCCTGCTCCCCTGGTGTTGATTGAAAGGGGATTAGTTTGACCTGTTATTCAAGAGTTTTCTTTAATATTTTCCTGCAATTTTGATGATAAGTGGCAGCCCTTGTATATGGCTATGCCAGTTACTTTTGGTAGGCCATAAAAGAGAGCAAAGGGCTCGTGTCAATTTTTAAAACATTTCCTATGGAAAGAACATTGAAAATCTGGCTCAGATACGTAGACGACACCTTCATAATCTGGCCACACGGGAAAGAAAAACTTGAAAACTTCCTCACACACCTCAATAGCCTACACCCCAAAATACAGTTCACCATGGAAACAGAAGTTAACAACCAACTTCCCTTCCTAGATGTCTTAGTCTACAAGAAACCCAATGGCTCCCTAGGACACACCATCTACCAGAAGAAAACACACACAAACCGCTATCTGCATGCACTCTCACACCACCACCCAGCACAGATCAACTCCGTAGCCAAGACACTCATCTCTAGAACAAAATGCTTAGCTGACGAACAACACCTAAAACCGAACTACACACTCACAAACGTACTAACATCCAATGGATTCCAGAGAAATAAGATTACCAAACTAATCCAAAAGAACCCCCACTAAAACCCAAGACAGAGAGCAAGAAAATGGCACAGCCCTCCTCCCATATATAAAAGGCACCACAGACAGAATCAGCAAGATCCTCCACAAACATAACATCAAGACAGCATTCTGCACAAACCAAAAATATCCACCACCCTAAGAAACCCCAAAGACAAAATTGAGTTAGAAAATCAAGGAGTATATGAAATCCCATGCACCGCCTGCCCCACCACATACATTGGACAAACCAACAGAAGAATAAGTGCACGCATTGAAGAACACAAGAACTCATTCAAAAAAGAGGAACCAACTTCTTCCCTGGTCCAACACTTTAAAGTCACAGGACACGATATTGACTTTAATAAGACCAGAACTATCGCCAAAACTGAACACTTTAACAACAGAATAATCAGAGAAGCCATCGAGATAGAAAACGCCCACACAGCATGAACAAACGAGATGATACCTCCGCCTACCAGCCATTTGGAAACCTGCCCTTATTGACAAACGTGTCCCTAACACGAGGAATGACACCAGACCCACACTCACGAGGTCCACACAGGATGTCACCACCACACATCCACCCAGAAAGCACACCCAAACCCACACTGATCAGGAAGCACGACCAAGGACCAGAAGCCAGACCGGAGCTGCAACATTAGCCATTTCAAACCCTCCAATCCATTCATGCAGCAGACTGACACCCACTATGAAGATGTAGCACGACCACAAAGCCAAACAACAGCTATGCAGCTCACCAGCTCAAATCCCCCTGCAGCACAGACTAGATTGAGCACAACCAAGCCCCCACCAACACAGGACACACCCCCAGCCAATCAGAGCACAGAAAAACCCCCATCCAATCAGAGCACAGCCAAGCTCCCACCCAACCAGCTCAAACCCCCACCAGCAGTTAAAAGGAAGAAACAGCTGCGATCACACATTGCTCCCAGAAGCACGAAGCTGAAGCCTGAAGATGACGAATGAGACTTCGTCGAAACGTCGCCAAGACACTTCCAATTTTACGCGGGAGAAAACCCGAATAACCAAAGACCAACATTGAAAATGTTTCAAGTTTTGTTTTAATGAAAGGCAAAACGCTCAAGCTGTCCATAATTTTGTTCCATAACAATGCAGCCAATTCAACATTGTTCCAAGGAAACATTTTGAATGTTCTGGCTTCAAATCTCTCACAAAATGTTCCCATTTTGGGCATACCTGGTAGTAATCTCTCATGCTTTCTCTGTGGTTTATAATGGATTTTAATGCAGTATTTTACAATTTGAACTGGGCTTACCCTTTCTGCCTCAGTATGACTTGTTCTCCAACTTCTTTATAATCCAAGGTTGACTCTCAAATTACAGTAGCTACAAAGGGCTTCATTTCTGACTGGTTGCAAGGAAAAGGTTGACTTTGCAATGGTTGCACCAGTGGTGAAATCTAAATTTTTTTACTACCGGTTCTGTGGGCATGGTTTGGTGGATGTGTCAGAAGGATACTGCAAAATCTCCATTCCCTCACCACTCTGGAGCCAGCCAGATGTGGTATTTGCCGGTTCTCCGAACTGCTCAAAATTTCTGCTACCGGTTCTCCAGAACCTGTCTGAACCTGCTGGATTTCACCCTTGGGTTGCATCCAATGCAGCTTGGTAGCATCTACCATTTGGTAGTATTATGTTTAGTACGTGATTATTCCCTCAAAACTTACCCAGGAGAATAATGATACAGAGCAGAATAGCAATGAGTGCGCCTGTACTAAGGCCCGCTGGGAGGAGCAAAGCTTCAGCATTGCAGGACTGCATGTTTCCTCGACTGTCACAAGCACACACTCGGATTGTCAGCGTGCCTGTGCTACTCTGGATGGGGTAGTCATTATCTGATATCACCACTGGAAGGAGGTATGTGCTTTTTTCATGTCGACTAAAGCCATTCCTTCTTGTCAAAATCCGGGCTGTGTTATCTGAACCAGGATGTCACAAACAAGATATGCATTACAATTAATCCCATCAAGGAATGTAATCCACACTTCTAGTGTAGTACAAGCACATTTACAGCTTCACTGACATTTTCCACACATTGAAACAAACTTTAGTAGTAAATTCATTTTTTTTCTTAATATGGCATTAAATAATAATGCTACCTCTCTCCTCCAAAGGTGTTTTTTCTCTCTCCCTTTTCACTGAATGTATATGCATGGCTTCTAAGTGATAAATGCAAACATTTACAACTTTTGTTTGAGAATTAAATTATAAGGTAATGTGATAGAAGGCAGAACACTAGAAAGCAAAACACCTCTTTAATTGAACTCTTGGAGTCTGTAGGGCAATTTCTTGGGCCATTGCAGGTAATCTAGCTATCTAATTTCTTTAAAATTTGCAATGTAACAGCCACACCAGGTCCTGGTCTGGAATGGCAATAGCAATAGCACTTAGATTTATATACCACTTTGCAGTGCTTTACAGTTCTTTCTAAGCAGTTTACAGAGTCAGCATATTTCGCCCAACAATCTGGGTCCTCATTTCACCAACCCCAGAAGGAAGGAAGGCTGAGTCAATGTTGAGCGTGGTGAGATTTGAACTGCCAAATTGCAGGCAGCCAGCAGTCAGTAGAAATAGCCTGCAGTACTGCACTCTAACCACTATGTCACCATACATGGTGGAAATACATATTTAAAACCATCCATTGTCATATGCTCATTAATTAGAACTTCTTTGTACAAAAGCATTTTAATTTGGGGGCCTCTGCATGGAAAGCAGTTATATTCTATTTCTTCCCCCTATAGATCTAGTAAATCTAAGTGGCTTGTTTCTACAAAAAAAATTAATTTTGATTTGATGATAAGCTGTTATCTGGAAATTATGAAAAAATATTCCAAAATGTTAGGTGGTCACTACTCAGTAATTAAAAAGGTTTGTCAAATCATCAATCATCATCATCATCCTTTTCAATTTCACTTTTTTGGCGTTCAAACTTGCTAAACTTGATTTGTTTGCCTATTCATTCTTTATCAACATGCATAAAAACACATATTCATAATCATACACTCGAATAATAATAAAACATAATCTTTAATATCAAGCAATTTAGCTCTAGAGCAAAACTTTGATTTAGAAATCAAATACTCTGATGTATTTTCTTCATCTTTTCATTTCATTTCATTTCCAAAGTTATATTTAATTTCAAAGAAAAATTCAAATAATTGTAGGCTTTCAACATTATTAGACAAAATTGTTGATAGAATATCCACTATTTTTTCCTCTTACCTATATCCAATTAAGGACCTTAATAATAACATTAAGAATTTATTATATAAATATTAATGTATTTATTTATTATATAAATATTACTGTATTGAAATAAAATATTTACCAAACTGAGAAAATGGCACAACAGATTGGTCAATACAGTTAGATTTAATAATATGTCAAAGGTCGTATATATTAATACTTTAAGGATATAAAGCATTTCTTTACAGCTTCGTTTCTTCAAAGTTACTCATTTAATTTCTATGTTGTATATTGTTTTCTGATTATATTATGAACACTGTGTTGTATTTCATCATTTCTTCTATTTTTTTTAATATCACCAATGATTTCTTTCTTAAAAAAACCTATCCTAATTTCCTGAATCAGAAAACACGTAACTGCTAAGTACAATAAAAGGAAACACTGTAGAAATGTGTATTAGAATTGATCATCCTTGTCGTGTATACATTATACCTTCATTGTCTTGGACGGTAAAATTTGGATTAACAGCAGCTAAACTGAAGAAAAACTTTTGTCCTCCAAGGGGATCATCTTTATCAACAGCACTAATGGTCTGTATTAGCTGCAAGGGAGAACAAAGGAAAAGAAACATATATGACTGATTGTTTTAAAAATTAAAAAAAAAGAGTCACAAAAGATATCAAAAAATATATTTTATTTTATTATTAATTTAATACTTTTATTAAAATATAATTTAATAAAATAAAAAGGTTTTGGTATAATGGCACACAATACCTTTATAGAATATAACAAAACCAATTCTATATTAGATTCTTACCAATTTTCAGTTGGGCTTCTAATCCTTAAAATCAACTGATCTCAGTATTAGGCCCTTTGGTACACAATTCTAAATACCAAATGGAGAGACAAGCATGCCATGCTTTAATCTTATTCTTCCCCTTAGAATGCATATTGTTGAATAGGCAGAATCAAAGTAGTATTTGTGAAATACAGATTTGGTTATTTTTTGTCAATCTCGCTTATAATATTTCAGGATTTCCACCTCTTGTTTAATTATCTGTTCCATGCAAAAACTTTATGATGACTTTACAGAAGTTTAATTCCATCCATCCATTTCCTCTCTCTCTTTTGTTTGAACAACACAATAACTTTATGCAGATCTCAACAAATATAAATTATACTGCTTTGGTTCCTTGTTGCCAAGCAAGATGCTTAAGAAATCCGGAGATATACACAGAGGATCATGCTACCAAAGATTCTACCAGTGGCCTGAATTGATATTACTGTGAACTAGGTTCCTTAATATTTCTGGGTAGTGACACCTTGGAGAATTTACAAAATGGTTGCAGTAGTGGTATTGGCAATCACACACATATACACCTGGTACAGCAATGCTAGTGGGCACAACTATGTTTGTTCACATTATATTGGGATACCCAACATTAAAGTATGGCATAAAATTACAAATCCCTGATTCACCCTTTAACACACCTGCACATAAAACATTACAACTTTCTGGTTTCATCAAATCATACCAGCAATTTTAGGCTGTCACAATACCAAACACAGGCATCAAAGCCTGTGAAAGAAGAAAAGGGAAACTACAAAAACAGTCAAATCCATTTTGTTTTTGTTTTTATTTTTATTTATTTTATTTATTTATTTGTCACAACAGTATATATAAGCATAAGCATGAAATAACCATACAATATATAAGCATATATATAAGCATAAGTATGTAATAACTATATTAATTGGATATAATGAAAGGAAACATTAGGACAGGAACGGTAGGCACGCTTGTGCTCTTATGCATGCCCCTTTCAGACCTCTTAGGAAAGGGGTGAGGTCAATAGTAGACAGTTTTTGGTTAAAGCTTTGGGGATTTTGGGAAGAGACCACAGAGTCTAATAGTGTATTCCAAGTATTAACAACTCTGTTACTGAAGTCATATTTTCTGCAATCAAGATTGGAGCAGTTAACATTAAGCTTAAATCTATTGTGTGCTCGTGTATTGTTGCAATTGAAGCTGAAGTCTTCAACAGGAAGGGCATTGCAGTAGATGATTCTATGAGTTAAACTCAGGTCATGTCGAAGGCGGCAGAGTTCTAAGTTTTCTAAACCCAGGATTTCAAGTCTGGTGGCATAAGGTATTTTGTTGTGATCAGGGGAGTGGAGAACTCTTCTTGTAAAATATTTCTGGACACATTCAATTGTATTAATGCCTGAAATGAGGTATGGGTCCCAGACAAGTGAGCTATATTCAAGAATTTGTCTAGCAAATGTTTTATATGCTCTAGTTAGTAGTGTAGTGTTTCTGGAGAAGAAGCTACGCAAGATTAAGTTTACAACTCTTAAAGCCTTTTTTGCGATGTAATTGCAGTGGGCTTTGACACTTAGATCATTTGATATGAAAACTCTAAGGTCTTTAACAGGGTGGGGGTCATCTGTAAGGTAATGTCCATCAAGCTTGTATTTAGTGTTCAGATTCTTTTTTCCAATGTGTAAGACAGAGCATTTGCTGATTGAGATTTGGAGTTGCCAAGTTTTTGACCATTCTGACACAAAATCAAGGTCTTTTTGAAGGGTAGCTGTATTGCTGGTGGTGTTAAATAGTTTGACATTGTCAACAAAGAGAACACAGTTACTTATAATATGGTCACAGAGATCATTAATGTATAATATGAAGAGTGTTGGTCCAAGAACGCTGCCTTGGGGAACGCCGCTATTGACAGGAACAGGATTTGATAGAGCATTGCCAATTTTGACCACTTGTTGTCTGTTTGACAGGAAAGCTGTTATCCAATTGTGGAGGGGTCCTGAGATGCCATAGGATTTTAGTTTTAGGAGAAGTTTATCGTGTACTACTGAGTCAAAAGCTATGTAAATTGCATCTATTGCTTTGCCTTGATCAAGATTTGTAGTCCATATGTTTTTGCAGTTAAGAAGTTGTAAATTACATGATGATTTTTTTCTGAAACCAAATTGTTTATTAGAGAGTAGGTTGTTTGTTTCTAGGTGGAAGGTAATGGATTGGTTGATGATAGGTTCCATTACTTTGCAGGTGACGCAGCATAGAGAGTTTGGTCTGTAATTTTCAACTAGGCTGGGGTCTCCTTTTTTGAAGACAGTCAATCCTGTTCCAAATTACAATAAAATATCAAAGTAGCAAAACTGGAAGGGACCCTGGAGGTCTTCTAGTCCAATCCCCTGCTCAAGCAGGAGATTCTGTACCATTTCAGACAAATGGCTGACCAATCTCTTCTTTAAAAACTCTAGGGATGGAGCACACACTACCTCTCAAGGCAAACTGTTGCAATGACTAATTGTTCTGTCAGGAAACTTTGACTCATAATTGATTTCCTTGGGTCACAAGGTATAATTCCAAACCCCAGCTATTTCTCATGCCTGGGTTATCTCCGTGCAAGACAGAGGTCCATGGAACAAGGCAAAAGGTGAAAAATCAATATGCAAGGGAGTTATTTATGCCTACTAATGTACTTGCAGTCAGATTTATTTTTATTGCTGTTCTTGCACTGAGGTATATTTTATTGTCTTTTGCCTATTCTAAAAGATATAAAGAATTTGTTTCTATTTCTATATTTTCTATATTTGCAAAATCCAGGTGGTTTGTAATGCTTTGAAAACCATGAACGTTCAGAGATTAAAAATCATTTTTTTAAAAAAACTCCCATGATTTCTTCTATTAATTTGCAATATACCATTAGCATTTAAATGGAAATGCTGCCTTTTGCATTTCTCTCTCAATATTTGAGCAGCAAGTCTTTCAAAGAAATTGGGCTGTGAGTGATTTTTTTTTAAAAATCTGTGTCTCTATATATTTTAGCCATTCATTCCACCATTTGCTGCACATATCCATGAGTTTTTGATATACTCTGTCAACTTTCTCTGAAGAGTTAAATGTACTGATTTTTAAACTACTCAATAAGGCAAAAAGTATGTTTTTCTCTGTTTAGCAAGACACAATTTTATTTTACAGGTTAAAACAGGGAAAAATCATATAAAAAGACTATTAAATTCATTTTACATGCTGCTGCATTTACTTCATCAAGCAAATAACACATTTCTCTATCTAAGATGGTAAATTCTTTGTTTAATATAACTCTGGGTACCATATACAGAGAACAAGATCTTATTTCTTCACTTTGGCAAATTGCAGTGGCTTCACAATGTGTTCCCTTTATAATGTTCCAGGTAATTCCAGGCAAATCTTCTCTGGAAATATCCCTAATGTCTATATTTATACAATGTCTACTTTGAAAAAGTTTCTGCCGCAACCTAGCCCTTGATCTTTTCTTTTACACTCTCTTGATCCAAGATTTGCCCAGCAACAATCACATTTAATAGTGCTTCCTAATTTTATGAAAGCAGAGAAGAATAACAGAACAACAAAGTTAGAAGGGACCTTGGATGTCTTCTAGTTTAATCACCTGCTCAAGCAGGAGACCCTATATCGGATGGCTAACCTTTTTGCCATCGCGTCCCAGGAGGGGGTGGGGGGGCATGCATGTGCACGTCCACACATAATTCTATGTGCCCCACCCCCGCATGTGTTACCTTCCCCACTCCCTCCGTTCCTGGCATGTGATGGCCCAGTAGGTCTGTTTTTTGCTGTCCCCAGCCTACTCTAGGAGTCTGGGGAGGGCGAAAATGGCTTTTCCCACCCCTCGGAGGTCTCTCGGAGGCCAAAAAAAGGCCATTTGCCAATGTGTGCCATAGATTCGCCATCATGGCCCTATATCATTCTAGGGAATTGGCTGTCTAGTCTCTTCTTTAAAACCTCCAGTGATGGAGTACCCACAACTTCTGAAGGAAAGCAGTTCCACTGGTTAATTGTTAGGATCACTTAGAAAATTTCTCCTTAGTTCTAAGTTGCTTCTCTCTTTGATTAGTTTCCATCCATTGTTTCTTGTCTTGCCTTCTGGTACTTTGGAAAATAAGCTGACCCCCTCTTCTTTGTGGAAGCCCCTCAAATATCAGAGCACTGCTATCTTGTCACTCCTAATCCTTCTTTTCACTAAATTAGACATGCCCATTTCCTGCAACTATTCTTCATATGTTTTAGCCTCCAGCCCCCTAACAATTATCAATATGAACAGCAATTCCGTAAGCCGGGTTCCCCATTCTTATAGTAAAACTAGACTGGTAACTACTGATGGTCTGATTTGGAGGAGGGGGAGACCATCCCCAATCTGCTCTCTTAATGAGCCCAGTCTTTGATTTCTATTGTTTTTTTCTGAAAAAAATATCATGGAAGTAGGATGGTGATTATTTGGTATCTTCTTTCCTCTTGTCATTTGTTCACTCAGAATCAACTTTCCAAAGTTGTTTTGTTCTCATAACTTCACCGACACATTGGAGAAAAGGGAAAGGGACACTTTTTACTGTTAAAACAACTGCTTTTCCCTTGTCTCAAAAGGAAATTTCTGACAGGATTCTGACTTTCACTGAGCCTTAATGCTTGGTGCTTTGCTTTTCTCAATTATATCGAAACTATTCTTTATTGGTGTTCGGTATTCTATATCCTTCTGTAGGTAAAGGAAAACATATGTTCTTTTCTTTTTTGAAACTAACAACTTTTTATTCTTTTGTGACATTTGTCAACAACAAGCTAACTGAGATAAAAATAGCATTTGCAGAAGGAAATGCTGTCAGTGATGTTTTGATCCATATCAACTGAAATACTGAGCTGTGTAATGAAAAATCTCTCTCTCTCTCTCTCTCTCTCACACACACACACACACACACAAACACACATGTACAGACACACACACACACACACACATACACACAAGTAAACTGATTTCAGGAAATAATTTACAGCATACTTTTCTTCCACAAAGATACCATACAAAATTATTGTATTTCTGGGAGAAAAGAACCCCAAAAAAAGGAGTTAAGAGGAAAAAAAGTTTGAAGAACACAAAGTGTTTGATAAGGATACAAAAAGGGATTGCTAGAAAGCACATCTATACAAAAATGGATTCTGATTTGTCAGCAATCGTTTTTCCACTTTCATGTTGTATTTCCAAATTACTGTTAAATGAAATCTTTCATTTTTCCTGTTCCTAAAACAAAACTAGAAAGTTTGACGCATGTGCATAATTCACTTACTTGTCCTGCTCTTGCATTTTCACACACAAAAGTGTCATAGAATACAGCAAATTGTGGGGCGTTGTCATTCACATCCAATATTCGTACGTACACAGAAACACGGGTTGTCTCTTTGGGATTGTCTGTCAAAGCAGGAGAAATAGGCAACTTGGTTTAAAAATGGATTTGCAGTCCTGAACCAGGATGTCCACAAATATATTGCATTTTATTTTAAAGATTTCTTTAAAGGATAAACACGTTTTCAATCTGAAGACATTTCTGGCACTCTCTTTGCACCCAGTTTGTGTTCTGTTATGGACAGAAGGCACCAAACTTACTGCTTATTTTCTATGCCCATGATGGCGAACCTATGGCACGTGTGCCACAGATGGCATGCGGAGCCATATCTGTGGGCATGCGAGCACTGCCTTAGCTCAGCTCAATAGCACATGCACACGCCGGCCAGCTGATTTTTGGGCCTTTCTGGCCCACCGGAAGTCAGGAAACAGGCCATTTCCAGCCTCCGGAGGGCCTGAGGGAGTTGTGGGTGACTGTTTCCCCACTCCCCAGGCTCCAAGAAAGCTTCTGGAGCCTGAGGAGGGTGAAAGATGGGCCTACCAGGCCCACTGGTAATCTTTTTGCCATCATGTGCCAAAAGCAGGGGGAGCGCAGGAGGGTCGTGTAGGGGGAGGGGGTACGGAGGGGCATTGAATTATGGATGTGGGAACATGTGCACGTGACCCCCCTGCTTCCCCCTGCTTTTAGCATGTGACGGCAAAATGGTTAGCCATCATTGTTCTATGCCCTTTCAAATAAATAACAAATGTAAAGTAGTGGTGGACAACAGTTTAGTGACCAGAGGTTAAGCGTTTGCTTTTTTCCCCCAACTCTGAGGGCCAAAAAGAATATGAAAAACAAAATTAAAAAAATGAATGGATAGGACCAAAATTTTAAATCTACTATTTTCAAGTTTCTGGCAGCTTAAAACAGTGCAAGAAGTCAAACAAAGAAGCATAACAAATTAGAAGGAAACAGTTGCTTTTGAGACTTGGAAAGATGGTAAGAAGCATAAAGGGCAATTGGCTTCTTCTAGTTTCAAGAAAAAAAAAGATATTACAAATTTCTTAGAATGATATAAGTTATTCCAGGACATATCTGATTAGGATATTATTTTTTAATTTAATTAGATTAATTTAATAAAGTAAAGGGCAATTGGATAAGAACACAACTATATTCTTGTTTAATTTCCCTTGTCAGCCTATCCAAACTTGCTAGTTTCCAAATTCCTCTCTGCATCATCAACCAGCACAACCTTTGATATCACATATCAAAATAGACTTAAATATGGAAAAATTGCTAATGATTTCACACTCCACAAAATAGCCATTTTGACAAAGAAACACTATATACAGCAGTGATGAAATCCAAATTTTTTTATTACCAGTTCTGTGGGCATGGCTTGGTGGGCGTGGTGTGGCTTGGTGGGCATAGCAGGGGAATGATACTGCAAAATCTCCATTCCCTCCCCACTCCTGGGGGAAGGATATTGCCAAATCTCCATTCCCACCCCACTCTAGGCCATAGGTGGAATTTGCCAGTTCTCTGAACTGCTCGAAATTTCCGCTACTGGTTCTCCAGAACCTGTCAGAACCTGCTGGATTTCACCCCTGATATATAGTACTTATCAGTGTGGTGAAAATCTCCTTACTACTATAGTGCTGAATAAAATCCCTTCCTTATATAAATTGTAGCCATTCCATTGTAGGATTATAAATGGAGATGATTCAGAAGTTACCATTTCCAAAAAGCTATTTTCTAATAGCTTTTCTTGTTTTTGTATGACATCATGGCTATATGGCTATCCAGAGAAGTGTGCATTGAATTCACAATTCACATATTTGAATTGTGCTGAATTAGTGAAGGCTAGACTGTCACATACATCTTTTGCTGGAGGACAACAAAAACGTACAGGGCCCTCAGCCCTTACAACCTTCACTTAGTCCAAAATTTTAAATGTATTATTTTGAAGTTTCTAGCTGTTTAAAACAGAGCAAGAAGTCAAACAAAGAAACATAACAAATTAGACAGAAACAGTTTCTTTTGAGACTTGGAAAGATGCGAAGAGGCCATTAGTGACAGTTCAAAGTTACAACAGTATTGGAAAAAAGTGACTTATGACCATTTTCACACTTACAGTATGACCATTGTAGCATCCCCTACATCATTTACATTCGGATGCTTGGCAACTGACTAGAATTTATGATGGTTGCAGTGTCCCCTTTTGCAACCTTCTGGCAAGCAAAGTCAACGGGGAAGCCAGATTCGTTTAACAATCGTGGTACTAATTTAACAAGTGCAGTGATTCACTTAACAACTGTGCCCAGAAAGGTCGTAAAATGGGGGTACAATTCACTTAACAGATGTTTGCTTAGCAACAGAAATTTTGGGCTGAATTGTGCTCGTAAGTTGAGGACTACCTGTGTTAGATAGCTAAGATACATTTCACTAGACACAATAAATAAAATATATACACTGATAGTAGTGAACTTACTGATTTCTGCTGCTATTACACTAAGGTTGTGCCACTGTGATATTTCTCGGTCAAGCATCTTTGAAGTATAGATAGATCCATTTCCTGAATGTATGTTGAAAATTCTATCAAGATCAGTGTGACGATCCAAAGAAAACCTAACAATTGGTAGGAAGGAAAAGAGCTTTATGTTGAAACATACTGCATATAATCTTGGTGACTGCAAGTTATTCTAATGGAGAGTAGTGACATAGTTGTCAGCAGCTTTTAAAAAGCATTAAAATCAAGAAGAGATAGATAGTATTGAGACACAAATCTCGCACCCTTTATATGAGGGGCAACCATGCATACATATTCAATATGCTTCCATCATGGCACAATCTTGATGATTTCAACACCTGCCCCCCCCACCCCGACCCAGCCCCATGTGTTGCCTTCCTGTCAAATACTGAGATCTTATGAAAGCAACAGTTCATGAAGTTGTTTAATTCAAGATGCCATAATTAGAACAGCAATGGTATTGCAGTTTGTGACAATAAAAATTAATCAGAGATAACTGGCATTTCTAGACCTAACCATATTTAGAACTGACAGTTCGGTCAATCAGACTGAATATGAAGATGTTTGTATCCAATCTAATATCTATAAAGTTTAAGCTGCAATGGATGGAACTAGATGTGGCAGCAAGGATATGTTTGCTCCACACCAAAAATCTTCCTGGTGTTCGCTCATAATTAGTGTCATTCAATAGATGGTCACAATACTACGGATTTTCCATTGCTCCATTTCATAGACACTATTGTCAAAGGTATCCACAGCTGGATGCAATGTGTTAAAGCATCTATGATGCTGGCAGATGGAGCAAAACTTAAAAGTTGATTCTGTATGACCTGAAGTGCTATAGTCCATGTGCCTTTTCTACTGAGAACTTTCTCTTTTATACATTTCTTTAATACATTTCCAGTAACACATGGAGAATATTCATATCAGCAACAGCATGCAGGCAGCCTTTTCAATGCTTCTTAACTGTGAAACACAAGGTAGCAATGAAGTACAGTATATCAGCATAAAAGGTAATTTCTATATGATTTGCTAATGTTGAAAAGATACATGGTGCTAACCTAAATATATATAATCGTTGTTCCAGAGAGCTTATATTTAATCTCTCCTTTTCATAAGAACAGTTTTGTTGCATCAAGTGCTGTTCTATTCCACTAAAAAGACAGTTTTGGCAGGAAGCATAATAATCACTTATTGTAATTTAATTGGCAAATAGCAACTCTTGCTCCCCTCTGATAAATACAGTAATTTACCTTTATTAGACCTATTACCTCTGTTGGTTAAAAAAATATAATAATTAGAAATATCTAATGAAACCCTATGGCTCCTATTCTGAAACACACCTATTATCACTGCAAATTGCCTAAAATGCTTAGGGAGTTTTGCCTTTCAGTGTGATCACTATTTCTAGTTCATTCTTCACCTACAGAGTATTTTGTAAAAGTTTAAATCTTATCATAGTTCTAAGAATCTGTTCTGAGATTACACAGAAAAATGCACCGGAACTGACACTAATGTTTTGAGATGTTTCCTGACAAAATACTGTAAATGTTTAAATTTCTGGCAATTGTGAAGTATGCAGAAATATCTAAACGTATCGTTCTTAAACTACATGGCTTATTTTTTATTTCATCTTCCTTTTTTCAATAGCAGATCTAACAAACTATCTACTATTGACCTCACCCCAT
Organism: Ahaetulla prasina; assembly: GCF_028640845.1. Lineage (NCBI taxonomy): Eukaryota > Metazoa > Chordata > Lepidosauria > Squamata > Colubridae > Ahaetulla > Ahaetulla prasina. Next base: position 92,667,320 of record NC_080541.1, on the reverse strand, counting down.
TCCTAAGAGATCTATAAGGGGCATGCATAAGAGCACCAGCATGCCTACCGTTCCTGTCCTAATGTTCCCTTTGATTGTATCCAATTTGTATGGTTATTTCATGCTTATACTTATATATATTGTTGTGTTTGACAAATAAATAAAATAAAAAAACAATAAAATAAAATAAAATAAAATAAATAAACTAGATGGACAGTTATTTTGCCCATCTCCAGTAATAGTTGCCATAATCTTTAGATTATAAAAGGATATCCTCATGGAGATTGAGAACATTTATATGAAGGGCTTCCAAATTAACAAAAGTATTACACTAACATGGATTTATGAATAGTGCTTGACTTCATATTTTGGTTTAATCCTCTGTCATAAGCTGCCTTTGGAATGATACAAGCTCAGTCTTTTCCAGTTTTGCATGTAATGATTTGTCCAGCTTTTCTTTAATGTAGCCATCTATTTCATTAACTGATGCTGAATTACCTTACAACTATACAAAATGTCTGGACAGTTGTCGACATTATGCAAGCAAGAGAACATCTTTAGAGAACTCAGGTTTAGGCAGAGCCAATCAGCTTTCATTACTAAGTCACAGTTGTTGGATTATGTCAATGAAATTTTGATTTAAAGGAACTCTGTTTAAAGACTTTGCATAAACATTTATGTCATACTTCACCCTTGAAAATAATGGACAAGTTCATTAATTCTAAATCCTCTCTCCAGACAATTGATAAAATTCACTAATGTGATTATAATTACACACTTGACATAAATTAGGTCAATTATGTAGATTTGGACTGTCTGGTTTTATGGATACCTTTTCTCCAGAAATGATCAATTAAACTGAAGTTTTACTATATTATCAAGTAAGATAGCAATAAAGCTGTTGTGTTAAATAATCTCATCAAACGTGCTTTGAAGAAATTCAAGGCATGGAGCCGATGTGAAATTATTATGTAACTATTCATTGAGGATTTTATATTTAAACTTAATATTAGAACTGTGCTATTTGATACAATAAATTAAATAACTGTTTTTCATATTTTAGTACTGGGAAATTATATTTAATAATTGATTATATTATGGATTATAGTTAAATATTAGGTACTGTTATTGATTATATTTAAATATCAGGTACTACTGTATAAAATATAATATTTAGTATGAGATTTCAGACAATGATACTATTTGCCAACAACTTAGGAACTTTTGTATTTGATATTGGCCAATTGAGATGCAAATCAATTAAACCAATGAAACTTCAGGTAGACAATGGCAAGGTTATATTTCAAATGTGAATTTCTGACAATTTTCCTCCATTTAATAGAGGTTCTATTAATGAACCTCTATTAAAAGCAAGCAAGCAAGAGAAAACTAACCTATGGTCACACTATTTGACATTAAAGTTATGCTCTGTATATTAGCCTTTCTCAAACTGATATTCTGCAGATTTTGTTGTTAGTTGCGAAGTCGTGTCTGACCCATCACGACCCCATGGACAACATTCCTCCAGGCCCTCCTGTCCTCTGCCATCCTTTGGAATCCATTTAAGCTCATGTTCACTTCTTCAGTGACTCCATCCAGCCACCTCATTCTCTGTCGTCCCTTTCTTCTTTTGCCCTCAATCTTTCCCAGCATTAGGCTCTTCTCCAGTGAGTCCTTCCTTGTCACTAGGTGGCCAAAGTATTTGAGTTTCATCTTCAGGATCTGGCCTTCTAAAGAGCAGTCAGGGTTGATTCCTCTAGGACTGACAAGTTTGATTGCCTTGCAGTCCAAGGGACTTGGAAGAGTCTTCTCCAGCACCATAGTTCAAAGGCCTCAGTTCTTTGGTGCTCAGCTTTCCTCATGGTCCAACTTTCACAGTTACACATTGCAACTGGAAAAACCATTGCCTGGACTTTTAGTTTGCAGATAGCATGAGACAACTTATCTGAGAACTTCAAATGGAGCAAAATTATTTCTTTTTCCCCATAATCCATGTTTTTTGGCAATATTGCCTGTACACCGCCCTGAGTCCTTCGGGAGAAGGGCGGTATAAAAATCAAATAAATAAATCAAATAAATAAATATGGGGAACTGTCAGTATTGTTTGGAGACCACTTACTAAGGTAAGGCTGAAATATATTTGTACAAGATTATCTCACATGGCTCAAATTAAATAGGTGACCTGATGCTCCATTTTTTCCTTGTTTTCTGTACTTTTTGTGACTCACAACCAAAGTATGAACTTAACTAGTGATACAAAGAATTCATCTTCCTATAAACTGTAATGTTTTAGATTCTGGCTTTTACCTTATTGGGCCTGCAGCAGAATCGGGATCTCGTGCCATGACTGTGCCTATGATGGTGCCCACCTCAATATCTTCATGTATTTCAAAAAGATATGAAGATCTGCTAAATATAGGAGGTTCATCCACATCTTCTACAGATATTTTCACAGTAGTCGTATCTTTAAAAGGTCCAAGGTAATAAAAGCGGGGGTCGACGTACAAATTCTCTGCCTCTATTTTCAAAGTATATAGCCTTCGATTCTCATAATCCAATGGCTGTATTAAAAGTAAATAAATAAATAAATAAATACAGTTATTAACACAATGATACAGAAGTATCTCAGGTATCAAAATGACACATGGTAAAAAGTGTGAAAGTATATCAAGCAACTGTTTCCATTCATTTAAGGCCAGTTGTGTGCTGGGTCCTGTAGATAAAACAGAAACTATTGTAACATCTTACATTTTCTTATTATATTTTTTTTAGAATAGAATAGAATAGAATAGAATAGAATAGAATTTTTTATTGGCCAAGTGTGATTGGACACCCAAGGAATTTGTCTTGGTGCATATGTTCTCAGTGTATATAAAAGAAAAGATACGTTCATCAAGAATTCTAAGGTACAACACTTAATGATAGTCATAGGGTACAAATAAGCAATCAGGAAACAATATCAATATAAATTGTAAGGATACAAGCAACAAAGTTACAGTTATACAGTCATAACTGGAAGGAGATGGGTGATGGGAACGACAAGAAGATTAATAGTAGTGCAGACTTAATAAATAGTTTGACAGTGTTGAGAAAATTATTTGTTTAGCAGAGTGATGGCATTCGGGAAAAAACTGTTCTTGTGTCTAGTTGTTCTGGTGTGCAATGCTCTATAGCATCGTTTTGAGGGTAGGAGTTTAAACAGTCTATGTCCAGGATATGAGGGGTCTGTAAATATTTTCACAGTTCTCTTTTTGACTCGTGCAGTATACAGGTCCTCAATGAAAGGCAGATTGGTAGTAATTGGTTTTTCTACAGTTCTAATTATCCTCTGAAGTCTGCATCTGTCTTGTTGGGTTGCAGAACCAAACCAGACAGTTATAGAGCTGCAGATGACAGACTCCATAATTCCTCTGTAGAACTGGATCAGCAGCTCCTTTTATTTTATATTCATTTTATATTTTACATTTTATATTCCAAGTTATATTATGCAGTTCGTAAACCAGTACTTTTAATAATGGACCTAATGCAACTTTTCTCATGACAGGAAGGAATAATGAATTTGTAGAAAAGAAGTACCAATATATAGTTACATAGTTTCAAAGTAGATGGACAAATTATACCAAAACTGATTTCATTCTTCAAAGTACAATGAATGTATGTTTAAATAAAGACAGGTTCAGACTGATTTTAGCTGACAGATCCCTTATTTAACAGATTTCATCTACAATGAATTTTGTAATGGTTTTTTTTAAAAAAAGTATAAAATACGTAAGCCCAATTAATCACTTTTTAAAAATGAAAAGATAATAAAGCTTTAAAGGTTAGAATTTATATGCTGTATGATAAATTGACATGTCTATGTGTTTGTATATATATTACAGGGGAAAAAATCTATTTTATTATTTCATTTTGACTTTTAAGGAGTGAAAAAGCGATCAAAAAATGAACCCAGAATCTCTCTGGTGAATATTTTTGAATCTATTTAAACATAAATGAAACACACAAAAGAGGCAACAATGTGCTTAAATCTTCTCATTTATTCAGAAGTAATATCATATTGGAAATAAATATTCCTTTCCTATATTATCTTGAGATTCTCTTCCTTGCCACTTTAATGTAATTTTCCAGGACACTTTTCTCCTGAATTGTAATTAATATATCTCAAATAAATCGAGGTTTTAGAATTGCTTAGGGTTACACACTGCAGAGCAATAATGTGAGTTCCAGGCATTGGAGGAAAGCCATCAAAGAAGACATCTGATTGGATGCCAAAAAATTCATCCAATATAATTCCAGTTGACCTGTTTGAAATACTTCTGTAATTGCTTGGCTTTGAACAAACAACCGGCATATGTCCTTTGAGAAGCCAGATGATTTCCCTAAATGTTTTGCATTTGATGTTACAGCTGGCTACTAAGCTAAATTCTAATGTCTGCTGGTTAACTAGTAATTAATTTAATGTTCTTCTCTGAAGACTTTATAGAAGATGCAGAGAACAAGTTCTTCTGAACATCATTTGGTGACTTTTTCATCATTGCTATTTGGTCGATACATCATTGCCAGATTAAAAGCAAAGTGGCATCATTTATTTTTTTTTGATACGGAGATGCGGGCCACATTTTTTTAATTATACCTTTGTAGGGAACAATCTGTGATGAGAATGGATAAATATTTAGAAAATATTGCATTCCTCTTCACAGTATTCCCTGCTGCTACTTGGGCTGTATTGGTTGTCAGGAAGCTTCCAGATGCAATTCAAATCTATCTCCAATTGTTTTGGCCTACCAAAGGTAGGTTTGGGTGAGTGAGAGAGCTCCAGTTCCTGTCAATTGAATGCTGCATCTTACAGAAATCAGCCTCCACCCCTTTTTTTTAATTTGTCAAACACAACAGTGTATATAAGTATAAGCATGAAATAACCATACAAATTGGATACAATCAAAAGGAACATTAGGACAGGAACTGTAGGCACGCTAGTGCTCTTATGCACGCCCCTCACAGACCTCTTAGGAATGGGGTGAAGTCAATAGTAGATAGTTTTTGGTTAAAGCTTTGGGGATTTTGGGAAGAGACCACAGAGTCAGGTAGTGCATTCCAGGCATTAACAACTCTGTTACTGAAGTTATATTTTCTACAATCAAGATTGGAGTGGTTCACCCTCTGGAACAGCATCCCCACAAATATTTGGAGGGTACCCAGTTTTTGGAGATTCTGGAAAACCTTTAAAATCTGGCTCTGTTCACAAAGATGGGGTTAATTTAAGTGTGATTTATTGGATGAGCCTCTGTCTGTTGTATTATATTTTATATTCCTTGCACTATTTGCTGTTTTAATTGTTTTACTCTGGGCTGCCTGTTTTTGTGCATTTTAATTTTCTTTGTTTTTTTTATGGATTCCAAATTAATTTGAATTGAATAATTAAATTAAATTATTATAACTGAGAGGCATATAACCTCAACACTGTATACTTCTATATACCAAATATATTAGTAGAACTTCTAAACACCCATCCAAAATTATTGCTGTTTCAAAAACAAGACCATCTTATTTTTTGTAAAAAAGAAAATGTGCATGCTATTGTATAGCTGATAATTCAGGAAGATTTCCAAAGAATATCACAATAAATTTGTCCAACTATTGTCCTTTTTAGAAAATATCCCATTTTAACAAACAAATCATAATTCTTTCTTCCTTCCTAATCAATGATTCGATAAAAAAATAAATAACACATAGTGTTAACAATACATGCACCAAATTGTTCTATATAAAGAGGAATGTGAATTACAACAATACCAAATTGTGGGTATTTTCATGTTTGCTTGTTTTTTGTTTGTTTTGCAAGGACAGAATGGTTAGTAGTTCCAAGCACACAATGCATCATATTGAAAAATATGCACCTTTCGTACTGTTATAATGCCTTCCTGTGTGTCCTTTTGTGTTACAACATCAAACATGTCTCTTCCGTCACCATCAATAATTCGATATTCAAGTTCTGCGTTTCTCCCAATGTCAGCATCAGAGGCTTTAATGCTTCCAATGGCAGTGCCAACTGGAGAAGATTCTGGAATGCGTAGGTGGACTGAACCTGCAAAGAATAATCAGAAATATGTAAAAAAAATGAATAGAATAGAATAGAATAGAATAGAACAGAACAGAACAGAACTGAATTCTTTATTGGCCAAGTACGATTGGACACAGAAGGAATTTGTCTAGTGCATAAGCTCTCAGTGTTCATAAAAAATACATTCATCAAGAATCATAAGATACAACACTTAGTGATAGTCATAGGATACTAAATAAGCAATCAAAGACCCTGGAATGATAGCAAGAAACATATGAATTGCTTTTTTAAATGAATAAGACAGAGGAAAGTTTTAGATTTAAATCCAAGGGCATCAGGTTTCTACTTAACTACAGCATCACTGCTTTCAAATGGACTTTTCCAAAAGCAAACTTGCCCTTGGCTAGCTAAATATAGTCTGCTAATCCTATTGGAAAGTCTAAGAACTTGTTTTCCCAGCATTTCAAATTGTGTTATGATGAAACAGTATTCCGTAGATCCATTCCCCACCTCCACTAATCATTGCATTGTTCAACGTACTTCAAAAGAAAAGTAAATGTCCAAGAAAGGCCTCTGGAGTTGACTGAAAGACTTAGTGACTATCTTACTTATGCAGTGATCAAAAAACACCATCCTGTCTCTCCCAATATTTTTCTGTCTAATTGATCAGAACCTCATGACAGCCTCATCTGTGCTTTCTTACAGGCTACTATAGCTAGTGACTACTATGCATCTATACAGCTGGCAAATAAAAAGGCCAATGCACACTCTATTGGCTACATAGGAGTGAGATGAAAAAACAAAAGAGAGAGGTTACTGAAACTTGAAAGAAAACACCAAAAATCTACTGCTCCATAAAAACTGAGCCTTCCAGATAGAGCCAAATCCTTCTTTTGAAAAGTTAAAAAGTAGAAATAAGTTTCCTGCCTATTCCAAGAGCACCTTTTTTTTTTTTTTGGTTCAGGAAGCACAGGGAAGTTGCAATATGATTGGGGAGATGTGTAAGAGCAGAAATAAAACCTAACAAAGCACAGCATCTTTGAGTACTTTGCAATAATATTATTATTGCAAAAAAATAATAAAATCACCCGAGAAATTCTAAAACAGTGATAAAAGGAATAACTGTATTTTAGGTGAAAGAAACCAGAGAACACATTTTCGCATACCATTAGATTTTCATCAAGTACCTAACCAGCCACAATGCAACACTGCTCGGCAGGTCAAACAAAAAAAAAGGGAAGAAATAAAGTAGGTTTTAACACAAACGCTAAGTGCAATTTCACTAAAGGGTATTTTAAGTATAGACCCAAGTGAATAATAATAATCATTTGCAAATAAATAAGTAAAATACTAAAGAGAAAGTAAAGAAGCAATTCAATCCAATATATTTAGAGGATATATTGTATATCTGCAAATGGATAATGGTAGAATTCTTAAGGTTCACTAGGAAGACAGTTTGGTAGAACCACCTTGTAAAGCGACTGTGCAGCTTTAGCTGGGCTCATTGTAAGTGTTGACTGCAAAACCATAAATAAATTTGTTGGGAAATAATTTTTCTAAGTTGTGTCGGGGGGGGGGGGGTATTGTAATTATGAAAATAAGCAGCATTCCATTCAGTTCTGAGTAACCATAATTCAAGCGGGCATTAGCTTCCACTTGATTAAGTCCTTTCTGAAATGGGGACAAATCACCTACAGTACCACTCAGTGGTGGGTTTCAAAAATTTTTACTACTGGTTCTGTGGGCATGGCTTGGTGGGTGTGGCAGGGGAAGGATACTGAAAATCTCCATTCCCACCCCACTCCAGGAGAAGGTTGCTGCAAAATCCCCATTTCCTCCCAATCAGCTGGGACTTGGGAGGCAGATAATAGATGGGGACGGGGCCAGTCAGAATTTTTACTACCAGTTCTCTGAACTACTCAAAATTTCCACTACCGGTTCTCCAAAATTGGTCAGAACTTGCTGAAACCCATCTCAGGTACCACTACCGTTTGCAATAACCTATTCTGGCACTTAAATTCAATCCTCATAAGCTTCAGCTAAAATAAAATAAAAAGTAAAGTATTAAAATCAAATTCAAGTATTTCAAACATTTTGCAAATTCCACCTTTTTTTTTTTTTTTTGCAGGAGATGATTTGATCTAGATTTTGTGAGTCTCATTTCCAACATCCCCACAGTTCCTTGAAGTACTTAAGTGCTTGCAGGAAGAAGGTGAGGAGGTGAAGAAGGAACTGCAGTCCTATCCCTGATACTGAAAACTTGCTTTAAAAAAACATCACTTGCAAGAGTTTGTAGGCATTCAGGAAAATTAATAGGGTCTGCAGAATCATAAAATATTGCCCTTGGGCATTTCTCTTTCATTACAGCACAATTTGTCCTGGACTTGCTTTTGATGGAGTCATGCCTCAATTTGCAGTATTTGATGGTTTCTCTTGTGTAGCATGTGTTGTGCAAAAAAAGCCAAGTTTCTCTGTGTGGGCTTCTGTCTCTCCTGGCACAGGCAAACTGAACAGTAACATCTCCATCTGTATTTCTTGTAGCAATAGCCTCAAGTGAGTGTAAATCTGGTGAAAATGTTTATTTTGAAAAAGGAAAACCATTCTTCCAGCAGAAGCCAATTTGCTGAAAATCTACGTACTCCGGTAATGTTTAGTTTCCAGGCAAGACATGAACAACAAAGGATTTTGTTGTTATTGTTGGTTTTTTAAAAAAAAAAAAATAGTTCAGCTTCTTAAAAGAAATTTGTAAGATACTGAGGCTAGGTCAGAAGAGAAATACAGAGAGAGAACTATGTGTATGAAAGAAAATTTCTAACACCCCTTTCTTTGTATTTTATTTCCCTCTTCCTTTTTTGTGCCTCATTAGACCATAAACAAGCAGGGCACCTAGATTTTTGAGGTAAGTTATAAATTACCATTGTTATTCTTTATTTGCACTTTGCCTCCAGGAGCTAAAAAGCTCTGGAAGCCTGGAAGTAATATAAAATCACAATCAATCATTTTTATAAGTCTAGCAGTTTCTATAGCGCTGCCAAATTGCACAGCTCTTCTCAACTCACTTGAAGTGAATAGGTTTCATTTTGTGACTTTCAAAAGGAATCCAGAATAGAGAAGAGGAAACGGCTCCTGCTGATTTTCAAAAGTATTTGTTATTTGTGAGGGTTGAAGCTGGCAATGTTTGAAAGATACCAAAGCCAGCTATCCTCTAGCTTCTATCTTAACCTGTCTCACACAAAGTCAATGGAACCACCATAATCCCCTGGTGAAATGCCAAGGAAACTACCCATCCTTGCTTCTACTTTAAGAAAGAAGAAGGCAATCACAGTCATAAAAGAATTTTGATAAAGACACAGAGTGCCATTTCATGACTCTCTGGTAAGAAAAAAATGTGTTTTATTATTTCCTGTCTCATAAGAAATCTCTTTGGATTGCATTTATATTTTTCCCATTGGAAGAGTCAGGAACTGTAGCAATCAGGGATAAGATGGGGTGTACTTAAAATCAGGGACTCATTTCAAGCAGATTTGTCTTACCTCCATTTGACTCAAGGGAGTAAGGAAATCTGGTCAATATCAATACTGCATTCAATTCTGCTGTTTTCAGGCAATTTTTCAGCATCTCTCTCTTTTTTAAAAAAAAAATAATAATACCATTGCAAACTTGAAAGTTTACATGATTGATACTATATGGAACAAAACTATGACTGAATCTAGATGTCCTGCTTCAGATACCATGAAGCCTCTTCCCAGAAGATAACAAGGAAAACAGGTCATGAAGAGGACGTGTAACATCCCAGACAATACTGCGGCCCCTGCTCAAGCATCACTTATATACTATGTACAGCTATATATAGATTCTGTAAATATTTTTTCCTGTAAATTACTTACTATTCTGCATAATTTTAACAGCTACTCTTGCTGCTTTTTTCTGTGAAAGTTCCTATAGTGTTAGAAAAATGTATTTAATGTGTGTGTGTGTGTATGTGTGTGTATACATACATTAAATATATTTCTCGAACACTATTTGCTTCTTTGATGAAAAAAGGCTACCTAAACTTGTCTTAAAGATTCACACACCTATTTTCATGAGCTAAGATTCATTTCTTCAAACATAGAAAATATTACTTAGCTTAAAACTGTAAGGAAGTCTGTTTTATTCCTGATATGACAGTATAGATAGCATTGTCGATCACATATTTTTCATTTCATGCAAATTCTGTATTTCAGTTTCATTTGCTGGTTATAGCCATTACATCTAAATATACCTGCAATATAAGATAATATTTCTTGCATTTGTTGAAATGGCTCTGCTCTGCTAAAACCTATGCTATGTTAGTCTTTAGCACCTGAAATAAAAATCACAGGTGGAAATAACAAGGATCATTTTTGACAAATTACAAACTTACAAATTACAAAACCAAAATATAATCTAGGTTGCTAGATTTTTTTTTTTTTGAAAAGGTGGTAAGATGGCTTTAGTAAAACTGTACTGAACTCTCTAAGAAACTTTTATCATTTCAGTGGAACATACAATGTGAATTACCATGCAACAATTTGCACAATGTTCTTGAACTGGTTTGGAATACTGCTGACAACAAACTTACAGGGGTTGTTTTGTTTTGTTTTGTTTTCCCTCACGAGACGAAATGGGATTTTGTGGGGAGGGGGGGGAAGGAAGCACAGAAAGATCACTATAAATATTGTCAGTGGGGAAAGAACTTCTTCAAATCTCGGAGAGGAATCGTGGATGGAAGAACCATGGATTTATTGAATAAAACTATGCTCTATTCAGCAAGAACCTTCTTCCTGAAATCTAGTTCCTCTGCTGTCAAAAATAGGCAGAGAATCACAGCTGGCAACCAGTAAGAAACCTTTTTCATATATAATGTTTCCTGATGCTGGTAATAGGTTATTACATCATTCGAATAGCACTATAAGCTGGGAAGATGATACTCCCACTGGGAAATCTCATGGGCTGCCAATTCCAGTTATGGTCAAGTTAAGTTGCTCTTCAGAAAGCTCCCGCCCACTCCTGACAATTCTGGGAATATTTCTGACTCCGTAGGAAAATATTTAAAATATTTCCACTCCACTTTGCAGAAGGAGAATGGAGCTATGAAAGCAGAGGCATTTTACATAGAACCATACTTATATCATGCAGGGGTATCCCATTATTCTCTGTAAATTAAGCAAACGCTCTACAACAACTTTCTCTTACTAGATCTATCTTGATTAGGAATGATAAAGGTTGGTATCCAACACTTCTAGAAGATATCAAATTGCAGAAGGATTACAAAACTAATATCAAAATGCTTGAGAAGGGAGGGGCTGTTCAACCTAAACATTTCTGATACTAGGGTGACTAGAATTCTGCAGTAAACAAAAGAACAACAACAAAAATAATGTTATGCGGTATTAGAGCACTTAACTAAATATATCTGCAACTAAGGAGACTTAAGCACACAATAGATTTCCCATGAAATTATATTTTTCTGCCAAATCTCATGGGGTTGTTGAGAGGATAAAAAGAAAAGAAAGGGAGAATGGGTATGAAAAAATTAAATTTAAAATTTTAGTGCTGAAAATGTCTCCAGCAAAAACTACTTGACTTGTTTTTTAATCAGAACACTTGTCATTGATCTAATGTGTTCACAAGGCTTCAGAAAGTGCCCTAAGTGTGACTGATTCTTTGTCATTAATACTAGTACAACCCTAGTATGATAATAAACTTTGTAAGGTCTTCCAATTTCAGAAGTCCTTTTGATCCATAATCAAATCAGCAAATCAGACAAGAGATAAGATCCGTTAAGTGTACAGTTTCACATTTGACATGAATGTTATTGATTCTCTTTTAAGAAGGAATCAATAAGGCCTTTAGCACTACATGAATCAACTCCTTTCACACGCCCATTCATTCACTTTCTTTTAACATGATATAAGCCTCATTAATAAAGAGACTGTCAGGGGAACTGGGGAGGAACAATATTTAATTTTAGAAAAATGCCTTATAGCAAAAAGAGAATTTATCTTACAAAGTTCATATATAGCTATAAAATAAAAGTAAATATGCCCTCAAATTGAGCCTGATTTGACACAAGTTTACTTTGCAACATTAGAGGAGTGATTCACCACTGCCCTTTTCAATAATATTTTTCCATTTCCCAGTCTAGTTTACAGGCTCATTGTTCCTTGGACTAACCAGACCCAGTCCTGTTTAGCTTCTAAGCTCAGACTGAAAACCCATATATAGATATACATTGTAGTAAAGGTAAAGGAGGGAATTAAAACAAATAGAAGATATATGTGTGCAGTCCTAACTTCCAGCAGCATCCTGATGTCAGACCTGGAAGCCATCTTTTACATTTGGGCCTTCAGGCCTGCCACATTTCCTACTGTGGGAAAATGGGAGGGGGGGATGCATAGATTATGGGTGATATGTAGTCAAAATAACATTCTTTTCTTAGAATGTCAAGGCCACCTTGCCCTGCAGCTGCGATGAGGTGACTGGGAGGCATTTCCAGTTTTGAATGGTGCCTGATTGGATCATGTGATGGACATGTGCGTGCTGGACTTGAACTTTATTTTGGGTGGGCAAAACCTGGAAACTTTCAGATCCGGGTTTTCCCAGATGTGCCAATATGACATCTCTAATAAAATGGAACTTTGAAGAAATTCAAACCTTGGAGTCTTCTTTTGTTAGGGGTGCTACTTGGAACCCTGACATTAACCTGAATCTGAAAGTTTCCTCAGATCACAAAATACAGAACTGACCAGTTTTCTGAGACTATACAAGAAATTCAATCCCCTTTATTATCAGTCAAATGAATTAGTCCAGTGAATGGAAAACTGCCATAAGACAGCTATGCAAAGGAACTGGGCTTTTCCAGCCATACCTACTATAAGCGAATAAAGAGAAGGAATACAGAGCAGTACATTGTTCAGATCATCACTACAGAGGAAAAGGATCACCAGAGGGTCTGGAAGTTGACTGCCCAATTCTCATGATTCAAAGTCATAAGTTGCAGCTAAAATAAAAATGAATGAATGAATGAATGAATGAATGAATGAATGAATGAAAATCAAGTCCAAGTACTGCAATAATTTTAATTTATTGTAACTAAAAATAAGTGACAGTTCTCCCCATGATAGTAAATACTGGAAATATTCAAGTAGAAGCTAGACTGCCATCCATCTGGCAGGGCACATCCATGAGTGGAAGGGGATCAAAAACATCATAATTTGACACATTCATGCAGTTGTAGCCTTATCATGTGCACTGTAAATAAAATATGATAGAAGGTTGATTGCTTCACCCTCTCTCCTGAGAGACCTATGGAATACAACTGGACTGCCTAAATTAAAAACTTGAATGTGGATTGGACGTGATGGTCCAAATGCCAGTTTCCAAGTCTATGGTTTTATTTTTGTTTAAAAAAATGTTGTTAAAAACATGCTCTCCTATCTGCCTCTGATTTGTTTTCAAAATGTGATGTAGCAATGCATTAGCAGCTGCAAAAAAGTGGTAAAGAAGCTATTGTTAGTTGTTCAAAAATTACTTTTGAGAAACATTGGAAATGGATCTCCAAAAACCTTCTTGAATCCTTCCTCCTGCTGCTTGATTTTACAAACTGAATAAGGAGAAAGAAATAGACAGAGTAGATGAAGATTAGCTCTTTCCAAAACTTTTTCAGTAATTTTGTTTTGGAAAATTGAAATGCGTAACAAGTTCTCTACTGCCCTAAAATGTATTAACTACAAACATTTGGCCTTGTGTTTATGGCTTTTTGAGGATTTCTTTAAATAGCTGATGAATGGGGGCTTCCTGTTTCAATCTGTATCTCTGAATTGTAGTCATCTTTCAAAAACTCTTGTTTTGCTACAAAAAGCATTCATATTTTGGTTTATATTGCTTAAATTATTATATTAACTTCCACACATCAACAAAGATAGCTCTTAAAACTTTAATTATAGAGTCAAGTTCAGAAGAAATCATTCTTCTATAGCCTGCTTTGGTCAGACTGTACCTAGACCAGGGGTGTCAAACTCAAGGCATCATGTGACACATTGGGACTTTCCCCCCTTTGCTAAACCAGGTGTGGCCATGGCCAGTGCATGATACATCCAGCCCGTGGGCCACAAGTTTGGCAGCTCTGACCTAGAACATTAATTTCAGAATAAGTTTAGGAAAGGAACTAACAAAATACAGTATGTTCACAAGAGAACAATTAATTAAACAATATATTAGCAATTAATATAAGGGACCTATAAAGGAGGAAAAAAGCACAAGTTTTTATGAAACAGCTAAAAGTTTTGGATATGTTTAACCTTGACAAGAGAAAAGAGCAAGAAGATACAATAGCTGTCTTCAATTATCTGGTTGGTTATCATGTAAAAGATGGAGCAGAATTGTTCCGGAAAAGGAAACGAAGAACAATGGGTTTAATTACAAATTCAGTTGGATATCAGGAAAAATTTCCTAACAGTAAGAGTTGATTAACAATAGAGAAGACTGCTTGGGAGGTGGCAGACCCTTCTTTGTAGGAAGTATAAACTGGATGGCCATCTGGTAGAGATGCTGAAGCAGTAGATTCCTGTATTGTGTAGTTAGTTGAACTAAATAATTTCCAAGGTCATTTCCAACCCTTACATACTAATGTTCATTTCTTCCATTCCTTTTGTGGAGGAGGGAGGGCGAAAGAGTATCATTCCCTTGCGTTATGCTAAGAATTATCCAATATTAAGCAATTGTTCTTTGCAACTGTATTTTACTCTAACAAAGTTGTCCCTCTAACATCAATAAATCTGTGGATAAAGCCTTTTTTGTATGTGCTTCATAAACTAGATTTTTTTTTACATTAAACCAGATGGTAGTTGCCTAATTCTTTCATTCTGATATTTTTTGCAGCACAGAAGGACAATTAAAGGAAGCTTACTCTGTGGGAATCGAGGTGGATTGTCATTGACATCAGTCAGGGTGATGTTCACCATGGTGGTTCCTGATAATCCACCCATCTGGCCCCCCATATCCTTTGCCTGGATAACAACCTGATATTGCTCTCTGTTTTCTCTGTTCATATTTGGCAGAGCAGTTCTAATAATGCCTGAAAAAGAAACAAACAAAAAATTGTTACCACTCTGTATGGAACACTATGTCTATTATTTAGAAAATATTTTTTTTAGAATGCCAAGCACAGTTTAATGAATACATTGAACACAGAAATTACAAGTAGGTGATAGTGGCAATTATATATTAAGTAGAAGTTTATGCATTAAACAGAAATTCTGAGTCTGTAAGTTCAGACACTGAGGGAATATTTTTGAATGCTCTACATATTAAGAATAACAACAATCACCTCTCTAAAGTAGTAAACTAGGGGAAAAAAAGGAAGCTAATTTTTGCATAACATACTCCCTCATGTGTTTATTTTAGTAAATGCAGGGAACTTTTGAGAAAGAAGGGAAAATATAAATTATCTACTTCATTTTGCACAATGTACCCAACTTTTTTTTAGTTGCTATTATTAATCTTTGTCTTTGTCTGCTCTACTCATTTTTACATTATAAAGATTTTTGAACAAGTGACAAAGAATACATCTGAATCCATTTTTTTACATCTGGAATATTGTTTTCAGACGAACCCGTGGCTTCACAAGATCAGAATTGTCTGCAAGTGTCATATTCCATATTTTTGAAATATAACTCAATATTACATTTGCATTTTTAACTACAATGCTTTTTCACAATGGTTATATTAATATATACATTGTTATGGCTCACATATTTCAGCCAGTTTAGAAAATTTTCCGATTCCAAAGAGGCTGCTAAGTCATTCATATAAAATTTGAACACTGCTGGATCCAAAATAGAATAGAATAGAATAGAATTCTTTATTGGCCAAGTGTGATTGGACACACAAGGAATTTATCTTGGTGCATATGCTCTCGATGTACATAAAAGAAAATATACATTCGCCAAAAATTATAAGGTACAACACCTAATGATAGTCATAGGGAGTCAATATAAATCTTAAGGATACCAGTAACAAGGTTACAGTCATACAATCATAAGTGAGAGGAGTTGGGTGATCAGAACAATGAGAAGATTAATAGTCATGCAGACTTAGTAACTAGTTTGACAGTGTTGAAGGAATTATTTGTTTAGCAGAGTGATGGCATTCGGGGAAAAAACTGTTCTCCCTCCATGTTGTGTGAGTGGATTTAATTACTTAAGCAATATTGGGACTATATCAAATCTGCAAAAAGATCTTAAGAATAAAATTGCATTATAAGAAAAAAATCTGTCTTCTGACAGTTCAGGATTCTGTTATCTTTCCCCATAAAATACTCTACAGTCTCAAACTGCTTTTGAGTCACAAAAAGATTATGTTTTAGTCCTCAGGAATATTTCTCTGTGAAATGGTATAAGATCAGACAGTGATCCAATATATGATAACTGCTCTGAACTCAGCCTGCTGAGTTCCCAAGATTTTAGAGTCTGTTGGCCACATTTGTAACTTACTTAAGAGATGCATAGCTTAAAATTTGCCTACCACTGATAACAAAGCAGTGGGGCAAGAGTTGGAAAGGTGTTTTGGAAATCTTTCTTAAACACAGGTACTACAAAAGTGTATAACTATTTTTTTAACTAAGTTCCACTGATTTTCTGAAACTGGATACTCACATTACTTATTCCATGCATCATATATATATTGCTGTTATTAAGTTTCAACACTTTTTGAAGATTTTTATAGAATTGAATTGTGGGTTTTCCTTCAGATACAACATATTTTAAACATCTATTATGCTGCTTTGCCCATGTTGAAGTTAGGCTGTATCATTTTGACAATATGTAAATTGTATATAGAATCCTTTGAAGTAGTCATTACTAATCCATTTTTTATGGTATGAATCATTTGTTTAGCCCTTTTCCCCTAGCTTCAGATTAGGAAACAACAATTTCTTAGATGAATCCAGTTTACCCAATTAGTACCCACATCTGAATTGTGTTATAGTAATTAAGTAACATTTTCCCATATACTTTAAGAGAATTTAAGCTATTTGGAATATAACATGCAGCTGAAAAATAATGTGAGTACCATTTTCTAACAAGTTAGAAATCCTTAATTAAGAACAATAACTACAACAACACCTGTTTCTGGCTCCACAGAGAAATATGGCTGGCCCTGGAGTATGCTGTAGATAATTCTGGCACTATTTCCATATGAAGGGTCATCAGCATCAGAGGCTGTGACTTGAACAACAGAAGTACCTGGAAAATTCAAATGGAAATTAATTAGGTATCATGTCAAAACAAATGTCCCTTTCTTTTACTGTTGCTCTATTCATGAAAACATTTATCAACATTATAATTTGACCAGAGAATTGAGAGGCCTACTGATAATTATATTATCTTTACTGCAAGAATGTAAACACCTCAGCATCAGATACTCATGAGATTCATGCCGCTTACTAAAAGCTGCAGGTTTTTTCCCCTTTTATTCTCTTTCTTCATAGTAGTGCCTTTCCCAAATCATATCCTAGAAGATTCAGAATTGCATACATTTCATTGAAAGTCTCTCCCTCCCCCCTCCCCCTCCCTCTCCCTCCCCTCCCCTCCCTTTCTTTTGTTTTTCCTCCCTTCAATCCTTTGAGGGGAAAAAAAAATAAGTATCCCCCTTTCAGAACCATTTTTAGTGATAGGCCATATTTTCTCCCATTTCTAAAAAATAAAAGTCACCATTATTTCAGCATGTCATTTCTGTGTTGTTTCCAATGTTTAGGTCTCAAAACTCTGAGAACATCTCTTCAGTATGTTCACACCATGTATGTTCCTTTTTGACACATTATCAATTGTCAGGGTGGGAATGTCACAAGGAAAAAGAAAATACAAGTGCTTTTCTGACAGTTCTGTGACTTTAGTAATATTTAGTTGGCAAGGAAGTTTGGCCACATTTCACCACAAATATGAACATTGCTTCTTGAGGCAAGGAGGTTTTCTTCATACATTATGTAAAATAATATGTGTATTATTGGTTCTTGGTGTATATATAATTAGGTGATAAAAGCACAGACACATACTTATCTAAAGTTTTTTTTTTTAAGTCAGGGAATGTAATGCTAAAGTACACATGAAGTATTTATGTTCCTTGAAGAGATGTTGGCAGCCCCTGCCTCTGAATTTGTTATGTAGTTTTGAAAGGGTTTCTATTCTAGCATTTTCTGTAATTACCAAATAACAGATACCAGAACAAAGGGTGTATCATTTCAAAGATGGCTTGGAGATGATATCAACATGCCATAAATCACTAGTTGAGGAAAGGCCTTAAGAGCTTGCAAGGTTCTAATTCTACATTCCACCTTACCTACTACTGAATGGCTACCCACCTCTGTTTTAAAAGATAAGGAATAAGAGTGGAGAAAACGTCTTCAGAAATTTTATTCAAGGAGGTATCTCACAGAAGCAGTGCACTGGTAGTGAATTGAAGATGTTTGAGGTGTACGTATGGCTGGTTATGAGTTATTTCTCCAGGATTATCTTGTGAATAAGTCAAATCAGTTTAAATGTATAGAAGGAACTTGCTAGCAATCCTGGAAGGAAATTAAGCAAGAATGGGGAACTCTTGTATCTCTTTTCTTTTCTATGCTGGCATACATCTTTTTGAAAGACAAAAACCAGCCAGAGCTGGTTGCCAACATTAAATCTTGTGCCAACCTTGCCTATTCATTTCTTAAACTCTCTCAATTTAGTAACAATGGAAAAAGTCCTGGAAAATCTTCACCCACACATTTGATAAAGGTGCACCAGGAATGCACACTTTAATCCATCAGAGATAAATGTCTGATAAATTAAAGCAGGGAGATGGGTTTCAACCATTTAATAAAATTGTAAGGAATAATTTGGTCAGTTTTAAAGGCACAGTGAATTCTCCCCTGTAGCTTTCTTGCCTTCCATTTCCCCATGCTAATCACTTGGAAGACTAATCCATGCTGATCAATTTGAATACATTAAGAGCTTTCCTTTCTATTTCATCTCTATCTTTAGCCGTTTTAGAAACTGCACAGCCTTCAAAGACCTCTGAGTTAAATTTAAGTGAAACTCCTGACTCAGCCTTCCAGCAGTACCCTGCTTGTTATATTTCTGCATATTATACTTACCTTTCTAGAGAATTATTTCATTTTTGCCTGCCAGCCATGCTTTTATCCCTGTCAGTGGTATGCTCATGTGCATTGCATTGTAAAGCTCTCAGCCCCTATGCAAAGCATTCAAGAATTTCAGAAGGAATTTCCAAACCGTGTAGTACTATTTTTCATTCCTTTTTTTTTTTAGCTGAGGAACTTTATCTAAACTCATCAAGGGACCATCTTTTAAGAAACTATCATGCTTCTGTATAATGCTGTATATAATATTAAGTTCCACTCAGTGGTGGGATTCAAGTAGTTTAACAACTGGTTCTCTGCCCTAATGATTTCTTCCAATAACCAGTTTCCCAAACTGCTCAGACAGTTAACAACCGGTTCTCCCAAAGTGGTGCGAACTGGCTGAATCCCACCACTGGTTCCACTGGGTAATTGTTTCCACTGTTAGGAAGAACAATTAACCAGTGGAACAGCTTTTCTTCAGAAGTTGTAGGTGCTTCATCACTAGAGTTTTTAAGAAAAGACTGGACAGACACCTGTCTGAAATGGTATAGAGCCGGGATGGCGAACCTATGGCACATCTGCTGGAAGTGGCACACAGAGCCATTTTTTCTGGGCACGCAAGCTGTCGCTCAACTCATCTGGAGCTGCACATGTGCGTGTGCCCCAGCTGGTGTTTGGACCTCCGGTGCGCATGTGTGCAATCCAGTGGACCCAGCTGGTCTTCAGAGCTCCCCTACACATGCATACATGTTTGTGCATGCACACGAGAGTACTGGTGCGCAGCATGTGAATGCACACATGGTCTTTGCGCATGTGAAAACCATGCGCATGTGCAGATGATGCAATTGCACACTCAGTGCACAGTGGGGCGCACACATGAAAGCTGTGCATATGCACAGATGGTGTTGCACGCACAGTGCATGGTAGGGGCATGCACAAAAGCTGTGTGCATGCACAGATGATGTGCTTGCACACGCAGCGCATGGGGAGAAGCCGTGTATTAGCACGGATGGCACACACAAAGTGCACGAAGCATGGACTTGTTCAGCACTCGGTGAGTAAAAGGTTCACCACCACTGGTATAGGGTCTCCTGCTTGAGCAGGGCAGTTGGACTAGACTCCAAGGTCCCTTCCAGCCCTATTCTAATTGATTGACTGAGCGATTGAAGTAATATTACTCTAAGAAAAGCAAGATTCAGTAGGTTTCCCTTTCCTTCTTTCTTGAAATTTAGAAAACTCTTGGTGAGAGTTATTTACATTATCTATTTTCAAACCTTTGTGGCCCTTGAATGTGAGAAGAAAATTTCCACTGTTCTAGGTACATATATCTAAATCCCACTAAGGGCTAAAGTACACAATTTGTTTTCCTTACTTGAGTCATTTGAAGTTAGAATCTATGCGTGTGAGACTCAGATGTGATCTTTTATTATGAGGTATTGTTGACTATGTGCTTTAATTCCCACAATTTTTTATATAATGTAAATTAACTTTTGGGAGTGGCGAGGAACATTATAGTAGAGATGGACAGGATTTAGTGAGTTAGTGTGGCCAGTGTGAAAATATCAGGCTCCAAAAACAAAGAAAGATACACAGAGTTACTTATAAGCAGTTTCCTTTATTATTCCTCACCTATAGATAGAATAGATAGAATCTTGCCCAACTAAAGGAAACTACTTGCATCATTAAAATGTAAACTTGAGTACTTCTAGGAAGGATCTGGTTTTCCTTGTTCCTAACTAAGCCTCTCTGAACTTTGCTGCCTTATTCCTCTGAAATCCAATCCCTCCTATATTTATTCCTCCAGAATAAATAAATATTGTTTATTCTGCCTTAAGTTTTGAGAAAAAAAGTGAAGAGATAAATTTAACAAATGAATAAAATGTTAGTAAAATATTATTAAATGTCAGATACCTCTGCTAGCATTGTTTTATAACTAGAAAAAAAGATTGTTTATGGAGATTCTCAAATCATCCAGGTCATGATTATCTCAAAATATATTTTCAAAAGGCAACTGGGCTTTGTTTTTGAGGAAATTTTGCTTCTCATCCAAAAAGTTTCTTCAGTTCTGAAGAAGCTTCGCGGATGAGGAGTAAAATGTCTTCCTCAAGGAAAAAACCCCCAAAGTCCAGTTACTTTTTGAAAAAGCACCTTTGAGACAATAAAAGCAAGATTATCTATCTGTCTGTCTCTCTGTCTATCATCAATCTAATCTAATCTAATCTAATCTAATCTAATCTAATCTATGCTGTAGGGTGTCCTATATTTTATTTTATGATTATGTATAGTTTTGCCATTCTGGGATGCTCTCTCAATTTCATCTCAAAAAATCTCAAAAGATTTTTTGCTAATTTACACTTCATGCAATAATATCTATAGTATATAGACAAACACACACGCACAAACGTACACACACACACTGTATTATGAAGAAACTGTATTAACAGTATTATGCAATAAGAGCACTAGGACAAATGATGGTAAAATGAAGAATGGTTTCTTAAGAAGTATAATGGATCTAGTGGTGAAAAAGATGGCACATCATACTAATGATGGAATCAGTGAGAAGGCCTAGGGAGAAAGGAAATGAAAGCTGCTAAAAATACCATGCTTTACTTCTGAGGATAAAGACAAAGGGAAGCTGGCTGCAAATGTTAGTAGGGTAACTTCTGCAGACTGCCTCTGGACCCAGAGAGAGATCATACCTGTGCAAATTTTGCCCTGATATTTCTGAGACAGGAGGTCAGAAAAGATTAAAAGCTGAAAGCTTAACAAGGAAGGATGTCAGCAATCAGCAATACTGAGAAAATTATATTAGGAGGCAGAAATGGAATGAATATTGTGAAGTAGCAACCATGGATAGAATAGAAGCTGCAGATCTAGGAAATTTGTCTTAGTCTTATTAAAATAATATAAAAAAATCTAACCCCACAGACTCAGAAAGAGATATGTGTAAATGTGCATACACAAACAGTGAAAATTGTTGCTGCAGGAGAAAAAAAATGCTATTGAGGAGGAGGGCTTTGAAAACTAAGGCTTAAACCAGAGCTTCTAGATCTTTTAATCTGCTAACGACTTCTGGGATAATCACTGATTGTTTCATACACAACGGATTTATATTTAGGACATATATACTACTTAGGGAGTAACGAGGGAGTGAGGGAAAGTTAAACAGCTGGTGCTATAGGATCTTATGAACAGTGAAATTCTTGTGAAATCCCTTAGAATATACATAAACCAAAAAAAAAAAAGATATAAATGTGTATCTTCTTTTCTTATATAAAAGCAAAATGAATCTTTTTTTAACAGGCCTTTTGTCCTCCAGATATAGCATTAGGATGCCATGTCATTGACATATTTTCATTTGTGTTACCAGTCACAATTACTCTGAGTGAATAAAGAAGCAATTCCTGGCTGCTTGAAACAGTGCTCCATGTGGCTAGTTATTTGTGGGAAGGGTCTCCTCTCATCAGACAGATCCATTGGCATAGTTTTTCTTGTGTTTTTCTTGTTCTCTAGTTCTTCTTGCTTGTTGGCAGCAACCTCTCCTTAAATCCGAGGTGAATTCAACTATGTAAGGAAGGAACACAATTTCCAATGTCCAACATGATTATTCATGTTTTTGTGCTCTCCTACATCTGGACAGTCACTTATCTGAAATTCAGCCAGTTTTATTTGACTCAAGTGAACCGGGAGTGGTGGCTGTGGAAGGCTCTGCCCACCTGTGCAGACATCATGACGTCAGGTTTTTGTGACATTTAAAGCCTCTGCGCATGTGCAGATGACAGTGCGCGCGAGTGGAGCAAACCGGTAGGGAAGGTAAGTGAATTTCACCCCTGGTATAGGATCTCCTGCTTGAATAAGGAGTTGAACAAGAAGACCTCCAAGGGACCTTCCAGCACTATTCTGATTGAACTATCCATCTGTCCATCTATCCATCCATCCATCCGTTCATTCAATAATATTTTTCTTTATAATCTTTCATGTAGGATACTTCTCAGCTTTATAATTATAGTGGAAACGGCTTATTTATTTTCCTATTCTTTTTAACCCACCAACAAAATCCTATCCCCCTTCTTTTAAAATCACTCTAGAGAATGGTAAAGTATGAGAGAAATATATCCCTTTTTGAGGAGAAATTGAACATGTTTGTCTCTAACAGCGTTAGGTAATGATTGCCAATTTTTTATGCAATCTAATAAAATGGGGACAACAGTGAGAAAATAATATATATATTTTTTAATTGGTGCGCAAAAGGAAAAGGAAACACAGGCTCAGACATTATCTTTTCCAATAAACAGGGCAGGAAGTAGCCAGACCTCTATTATTAATGAAGTTCCACTTCAAACTGAAATATGGACAGGGAATAAACTACAAGTTGATTAATAGCAAGATATGAGAATTTATCATCAAAGCTGAGATTAAAGAATTACAGGAAGTTGGAAGGAAGCTTGCACTTCAGAGATATCAAAGGATATTTAAAAGCATGGAGTAAGTGATGGATTTAGGTGTGGAAATAAGCAGTTTCAAGTTACTAATCTACAATAAAGCCCTGTGGATATATTTAGCAATTTCCTTTCTTTCTCTTCTGTAACAAGTTACACCATGAGTAGGTCTAGTCAAAAGAAGTTTATATAAAGTTTACAAACTGAGAGAAGCTGAAGAAAGTTTACACAGAAATAATAAATAAAAGTAGAAATACGAAGGCTGTAAAAATATGATACATTGTTATGTTTGTCATGTTTTTTATTGTTTTTCCTGTTTTTAAAAGTGAAAAATGCTTAATAAAACTATTTTTTTAAAGTAGAAATAATACACAAAGAGACACAACATCTCATAAATGCAGGATGTCTGAATCCCTCTACAGTCTTAATTCAAAGTCTGATTGCAAGGTAATTTTGATCTATTGAACTAGGGAATATTTCCCCCTAAGATTTCAGTCCCCATGCATATATTTTTTTTCTGATTTACTCAAGATGGGTAAAACTGTACAGCTTGAATATCATACCACAGATAATCCTTGATTTACAACAGTTCATTTATTATAATAATAATAATATAATATCAGAGTTAGAAGGGACCTTGGAGGTCTTCTAGTCCAACCCCCTGCCCAGGCAGGAAACCCTATACCATATCAGACAAATGGCTATCCAACATTTTCTTAAAAATTTCCAGTGTTGGAACATTTACAACTTCTGCAGGCAAGTTGTTCCACTGATTAATTATTCTGTCAGGAAATTTCTCCTTAGTTCTAGGTTGCTTCTCTCCTTGATTAGTTTCCACCCATTGCTTCTTGTTCTACCCTCAGGTGCATTGGAGAATAGTTTGACTCCCTCTTCTTTGTGGCAGCCCCTGAGATATTGGAACACTTACATTTAGTGAAGTTGAAGTTACAACAGAACTGAAAAAGTAATTTATGACTTTTTTTTACACTTATGACTATTGTAGCATCCTTATGGTCCCACGATTAAAATTCAGATGCTTGGCAACTGAGTCATATTTATGACGGTTGCAGTAGGGTCATGTGATCCCTTTTGTGACCTTCTGACAAGTAGAGTCAATGGGGAAGCCAGATTCATTTAACATCCATGTTACTAACTTAATCACTGTGGTGATTCACTTAAGAATTGTGGCATTGGTTAGAAAACAGATATAGATAAACAAATTAATAATTAAATAAGAGAATGGTATAATAAAAATATTGTATTGTGGGAGTGATGTTGTAATAGACTAAGAAAAAATGAAGATAATGATAATAGACTAAGAAAAAATGAAGAAAAACAAGAAGAAATCACTGAAGAAACACTGAGATGACACACAGAATGACTGATGTATTATTGGTTTGTTTGTGTATAAAATAAATAAAACTTTTTACAAAAAAAATCATGCTGGAGAAAAAAAAAAGAATTCTGGCAAGAAAGGTCATAAAACAAGGCAAAACTCACTCACTTATTTATTTATTTATTTATTTATTTATTTATATTACCACTTATTTACACATGGTGACTCAAGGCGGCCTACAGAATATAAAAATGATAACACTAATAAAAGAAGCATCATATAATAAATTAATATAATAAAATCACCGCCCCACTCTCTACCCTGGTGACAGTACCTCACATAAATCATTTAATGGGCTCCATCCCACTCTGGTTCCCCAGGCCCGCTGGCAGAACCAGGTTTTCAGTGCCTTCCGGAAGTATACTAGACTGAGGGTCATTCTAATCTCTGGGGGAATGATGCTCCAGAGAGAGGAGGCCACCACGGAGAAGGCCCTTCTTCTGGGTCCCACCAGGTGTATTTCCCTAGGGAATGGGATGGGACCACTTAACAAATGTCTCATTTAGCAACAGTTCAATTGGGTTCAATTGTGGTCGTAAATCAAAGTCTACCTGTGCATAGATGAACCTTCAGTGAATAGCTTATTATTTTATACCTATTATATAATTAAGTACCACATTTGTAAACAGAGAAAGAACAATGTGTTACCTTCTGGCCATAAACAACAATTTTATCTCACAGCATTTATATATGTCTGCTTCAAATTAAACCTCAATGACTCAAGGGCCTCTGGTGGCTCAACAGACTAATGCAGTCTGTTATTAACACAGCTGCTTGCAATTACTGCAAGTTCAAGTCCCACCAGGCCCAAGGTTGACTCAGCCTTCCATCCTTTATAAGGTAGGTAAAATGAGGACCCAGATTGTTGGGGGCAATAAAAGTTGACTTTGTATATAATATACAAATGGATGAGACTATTGCTTAACACAATGTAAGCCGCCCTGAGTCTTCGGAGAAGGGCGGGATATAAATTCAAATTAAAAAAAAAAATGACTTGAATTGAATTTCTAAAGACTGCATACTAGTTTACTTGTTTTGCAACTTTTTTTTTTGAGTTTACATATGTTGTCCTGCCAGTCATATGACTATATTGGTTAAAATATTCCAGTCCTTATTTAACAGATTAGATTTCAGAATACCATCCAACTTTATAACTAAACAAAAAATACCAATTATTGTTACATGCATCTCCTCCTGAGCCACAGTAGAGTGGAGATAATAATAAAGGTTGGAATAACTACATTATTTCTGACAGAGGATGAGGTTATTAGTTACATATTGCATCATGCATGAAGCCAGAATCCTCATAGGCTCTTTTTCTATCCTTTGCTAGCTTTCCTGATTCATTTTCACCTTCTGTCTGAATGATGAGGCATAGCTATAAAGCAGTGTTTTATTATTTGGTTTAATCTGAATAATATGTGTATGTGTTTGATTCATTCTATAATCACAGCTATTTTCACATCAATTTCTTAATCTGGAATTGCTATTCTTAGGTAATTTTCTTTTTGACCCAAAAAAAAATAAATAAAAATAAAAATAAAAATCCATCTCTCTCCCCAATTCTGTGTCATTGTATTA
This sequence comes from Ahaetulla prasina, assembly GCF_028640845.1. Lineage (NCBI taxonomy): Eukaryota > Metazoa > Chordata > Lepidosauria > Squamata > Colubridae > Ahaetulla > Ahaetulla prasina. The sequence goes on along the minus strand of NC_080541.1, from coordinate 92,640,723 downwards.
CATTCAATAGTTTTGTCATTTTTCAGTTCTGAAATATACAGCATATCGCAGACACACCTATTCATAGCAGTGTGTGTGTGTGTAAACTTATAATATTGCTATTTAGAAACTAAACAGAGCTTATAAGGCTTTTCAGTATGTTTTATGTCGGATATTTTTTCTCAGTGACTTCTACCTGCTTAATTAGTTTCTGTTCAATAGTAATATAGTAACAGTAATTAAATCTTAATTAAAGCAAAATCTTCTTCACATTGAGATTGACTTTCTGTGACTTAATACAATTTTCTTGGTGAGAATATAAAAGTGATATGCCACAGTCTTTATAGGTGATACTTTGTGACTTCTCAGTCACAGCCTGGGAAATCTCCCATCCATAACCAGATATGAACCTTCTTAGCTTCTGATCCCAGACAAGGTCACCCAAGGGCTAGCAAATCTTAATTGCTCAATACTAAATTACTTTCAGAATAGGGTTAAAGTTTAATTAATTACTCATTATCATTTTTAATAAAAGGATTTCAGTGAGAGTAAATGCTAATTAATGGAATTTCCTGAGGATGAGAGGATAATTGAAGATGTTGAAGACAAGTAATGAAATAATGTTAGGGTTGATGGTGTTTCTTCTAATTAAAGTTGAAGTAGGACTACATTCTGAGTAAATATAAAATTATCTTGGCTAAACAATGCAAAACATTTGAAATTTGAAATACCTTAAGCTCAAAAGGGCCCTTTTATAGCCTGAAACATTTGTTCTGAACTCGAGATGGGATATTCTATGTTCAAAATGGTCTGTTCGGCTTTTGAAGTAGTTGTGGAGTCATTTTAAACCCAGAACAATCTAATATGGCTGGGGGGGGGAGGGCGGGGGGAAACTGTGAACAGTTATTTTAAGGTTGACAGAGATCATTGGATCTCAAAATCTTTTAAATGCATAACCTTGGCAATCAGATAGGTTTCTACCAGATCACAGATGATAATAATATTTAAGAATCATATGGAGTCAAAATTTTAATCTGGCTTTCTTTTGGTATAGAGGATCAATCACTGCTGCCAGTTCTTTGGTTGGTGTTGGCCTTCATATCTATTGAGTTCTTCCTAAGAACCTAGGGTGTTATATGTATTAGCATTGCATATGTAATTGCCACATCAATTATCCATGCTGTCCTCTTTTCAACCACACCACAAATCTAGTTTGTTATGAGCCAAGACTTTATCAGTCTGTATTTGGAAATTCCACAGTATTTTTCATGCTTCCAGCCACCCAGAGTTGTTGGATATGAAATGCTTGGCAAATAAATTCTGTAATAAATAAATAAATAAATTTTAACCTGCCCATTTTCTACTATTTTTTCAACTCTACCTTCTCACCAATTTTTCTTTACTGGCATATGAACATTTTTACACATGTTCCAGTTAATAGTTAAGCTTTCCAGCTGTGTTATGTCATTGTTTAGAATCAGTTTGTGCAATCTTCATGCACAAGCTGAATAGATGATTTACTGTTTCTCCTTCTTTGCACAATTTATACTTTGATTTTTTTTTAAAAAAAATCTGTCTGATTACGCTAGTTTGAATACCTTGCTTTTACGCAGCTAAAACCAAGAGTTTTATCTTTATCCACTTTCCCTTTGATCTTTTGTAGAAATTGACCACATGTTTTTTTCCCTTGACAGATTCAGTTTGGGGTTTTAGTACATTATTTTTATATTCACTTTTTGTTTCCTGTTCGTTTATTAGCATCCAATCTGTAATTGCACCAATGCTTGGTTTTGGCTAACTTTTACATAATCAGCCAATGCATGTTTTTCTTTAACAGTTTATTTGATCTGAAGTAAACTCCTGCCTCTATTTTTGTGGCTCAGGTATAATTTTTCTTCCAAGATGGCGCCGACGAAGGCTGCCTCGGTGAAATGCTCTCTAATTGTTTCTTTATTTCTAATTGTTCTCTGTGACTCACTACGGATTTCCTACTCACGAGACCATCTGCTAAAAATTAAGGAACATTTCTTTAAGGAGCAGCTTTCTTTAATCTCACCCCCGCCTGTCTTTACAAACACGGAGGAGATTCTAACACAGGAGAAGGCAATTCCCACGGAGCCATGGATTACTAAAAAAACCAAACGACGGAAACGAAGGAAAAGAGGTAAACGATCTGGGATCTTAATCAGGCTAAGAACTTGCATTAAAACTCCTCTGCCTTCAATTTTCCTAACAAATATACGCTCACTTGCAAATAAGATGGATGAAATACTCCTCTTAAACAAATACTATTCTGATTTTCGCAATTCAGCAGTCCTATGCTTTTCTGAAACCTGGTTAAATGAATCAATTGAAAATAGCAGCCTGAACATTCCAGGGTTTCAAATTGAACGATCAGACAGGATTCCAGAAACATCTGGTAAAAAGAAAGGAGGAGGCTTATGCCTATATATTAATAGAAACTGGTGTCAAGATTTTAATATAATTTACAAATTCTGTGACAACAATTTAGAGACTCTAATTATCAACTGCAAGCCTTACTATTCGCCTCGTGAATTTTCCTCATTTCTTCTAATTGCTGTTTATGTCCCACCACAAGCCTGTGTAAACAAGGCATTACGAACTCTAGCTGACCAAATCATGGAGGCTGAAGCCAAACACCCTGATTCACTGGCCATTGTTTTGGGAGATCTAAACAAGGCAAACTTAAGGAAAGAGCTACCAAAATACTTTCAGCATGTCAATTGTCCCACCAGAGGCAAGAATACTCTAGACCATTGCTACACAACACTAAAAGATGCCTATCAGTCTTTACCATGTGCAGCTGTAGGACACTCTGATCATTGCATGATTCACCTTGTACCTGCTTACAGGCAAAGACTTAAAGCCACAAAACCAATAATTAAATCAGTGAAAACCTGGATGGAGGAATCAGAATCAAAGCTACAGGCATGTTTTGACTGCACTGATTGGGATATTTTTAAGGATACCTCTGCAGACCTGGATGAACTCACAGATACTGTAACATCATATGTGTACCTACAAGGAACTTGCGAATACACAGTAACAACAAACCTTGGTTTACACCTAAACTTAAGCAGCTACGACATTCCAAAGAGGAAGCCTACAGAAAAGGTGATAAAATGCTGTACTATCAGGCCAGAAATGCACTAACAAGGGAGATAAGAGCAGCAAAAAGAAGCTACTATGAAAAGCTAAAGAATCAGTTTTCAGCAAATGAACCAGCAAACATGTGGAAAACTCTTAAAAATATCACCGGCTATGGCAAACCTCCTTCCCAAGCTGAAGGTAATCAACAACTGGCAGATGACCTGAATGAGTTTTACTGCAGGTTTGAAAGGAAACTACAGCCACCTATTTCCACAACCCCCATCTCAGACACACCAACAACAGCCAAGCCTCCTACAACTGACCCCATTTCATTGGGTTCACAACCCCTAGTGATCACAGAAAAGGAAGTGCAGGACCTATTTCACAGACAAAAGCCAGGAAAAGCTCCAGGCCCAGACAAGATAACTCCTTCTTGCTTAAAAGTCTGTGCTGACCAATTGGCCCCCATCTTCACCCATATTTTCAATAAATCACTAGAGATGTGTTATGTTCCTTCTTGCTTCAAACGCTCTACCATCATCCCAGTGCCGAAGAAGCCCACCATCAAGGAACTGAATGACTACAGACCAGTTGCTTTAACATCTGTAGTCATGAAAACCTTTGAAAGGCTAGTGCTTTCCTACCTGAAAACCATCACGGATCCGCTGTTAGACCCCTTGCAATTTGCATACCGAGCAAATAGATCAACAGATGATGCTGTTAATATGGCTCTGCACTACATCCTACAACATCTTGAGTCTCCAAAGACCTATGCAAGCGTACCTTTTGTAGAGCTTAGTTCAGCATTCAATACCATCATTCCAGACATTCTTCTAACTAAGCTAAACCAGCTACAGGTACCGGAACAGACTTGTAAGTGGATCACAAGCTTCCTAACAAACAGGAAGCAGCAGGTGAAGCTAAGCAAGATCACATCAAATACCTGTACAATTAGCACAGGGGGCCCCCAAGGCTGTGTGCTCTCCCCACTTCTCTTCTCTCTGTATACCAATGACTGCATCTCCAATGATCCATCTGTTAAGCTACTGAAGTTCGCAGATGACACAACAGTGATTGGTCTCATTCGAGACAATGACGAATCCGAATATAGACAAGAGGTCGAACGACTAGCCTTGTGGTGCAACCAAAACAATCTGGAACTGAACACACTCAAAACCGTAGAAATGGTGGTAGACTTTAGGAGAAACCCTTCCATACTTCCACCTCTCACAATACTTGACAACACAGTATCAACAGTAGAAACCTTCAAATTTCTGGGTTCTATCATATCGCAAGATCTCAAATGGACAGCTAACATCAAAACATCATTAAAAAGGACAACAAAGAATGTTCTTTCTGCGCCAACTCAGTAAGCTCAAACTGCCCAAGGAGCTGCTGATCCAATTCTACAGAGGAATTATTGAGTCTGTCATTTGCACCTCTATAACTGTCTGGTTCGGTTCTGCAACCCAACAAGAAAAACACAGACTTCAGAGGATAATTAGAACTGCAGAAAAAATAATTGCTACCAACCTGCCTTCCATTGAGGACCTGTATACTGCACGAATCAAGAAGAGGGCCATGAAAATATTTGCAGATCCCTCGCATCCTGGACATAAACTGTTTCAACTCCTACCCTCAAAACGACGCTATAGAGCACTGCACACCAGAACAACTAGACACAAGAACAGTTTTTTCCCGAAGGCCATCACTCTGCTAAACAAATAATTCCCTCAACACTGTCAGACTATTTACTGAATCTGCACTACTATTAATCGTTTCATAGTTCCCATCACCAATCTCTTTCCACTTATGACTGTATGACTATAACTTGTTGCTGGCAATCCTTATGATTTATATTGATATATTGACCATCAATTGTGTTGTAAATGTTGTACCTTGATGAACGTATCTTTTCTTTTATGTACACTGAGAGCATATGCACCAAGACAAATTCCTTGTGTGTCCAATCACACTTGGCCAATAAAAAATTCTATTCTACTCTATTCTAATCTAATCTAAATATCACTACAGGGATGTCATGAATAGTTATAAGTTCTCTTGTTTTGTCCAGTTTTGCTTGTGTCCAGTTAATAATTCCAGTTGTGTAGCATATCAGAGATATGGCCCAGATATTGATGGGTTTGATGGTGTTTCAACCATTCAGTTTTGTCTTTAGCACTTTTTTTTCATTCTTTGGATGTATTTTTCAGTAATCACATTTTTAACTTGTACATGTTTTTTTTTAATCCAACTGTAAAATGCCAAGATACTTGTAGGCTTCATCCTGATGGCTCCTGAGAGTTTGGCCGTTCTGTATTTCAATTCCAATTGTGGTTTTATTCTTCTTCATTGCTACTGAGTCACATTTTTCCCATCCAAATTCCACTGCTATATCAGTATTAGAAATTCTTGAAGTAATTGTCAATGGCTGGATTTTTATTTCTGATTTTCTACAAAACTTCAGATCAACTGTACAAAGCAAATCTGAGATTTTATTAGCATTTTTCTATGACAGTCAATATTTTTTTTCTTCAAAAGCACTGAAAGTAGGATTATAGCAATGTCAAATAATAAAGGTGATAATGGAAGATGAATCATCTAATATTGACAATGTTGACAGTATTTTTCATTTTCAACAACCTATTCTGTCTTCCACTGATTCATTATTATTTTTTTATAAGCATTCTAATGTTTTGCTTACCGCTATTTCCAAATATGATGATCTAATTATGTGGTAATGAATCTAACACATTTTTAACACCAATCCAGATTATATGTACATTTTATCTATCACAAACTGATTTTTGTATCTCTCCTTTTCCTTATATCTCCTTTCAATTTTATTGGGAGGCTGTTATTTTCTTCTAAATAACCTTGCATATTTTCTATTATGCTTGAAAATAACGTAAACATTGTAAACAAGCATGTTATTGGCCCATAGTTTCCTGGTGTTCTTCATTCATTCAACTTTTTAATTATAGTCTTTTAAAGTTTCCCACAGATCTTTCCAAACCTAGATTGTTTCCTTTTTGTTTTTTGTTTTTTCAATTTTCAGGATATCTATTGACATTTATATTTTGGTAGTCTTCTCGGGTCTGACTGAAACAGCTGATATTGCATAAAATAAATGAATCTGGCCTTAACAAGGTTCAATTTTCCTAGCTATTGCTCTAATTTATTGTTTTATAATTTCCAACCTTCTTTAATTTCCTGGTGCTATGCCAATGTTTTATTAGGCTTGTCTTTATCCTTACATTTTTCAGTTTTCGCTCTTTAATGCTTTTTTTTTTTAAGTACTTGCATCTGATCTTATTTTTTTTTTATCATGGCTTCCAGTTTGATCTTCCACTTTGGGATTGAATATGATTGTGCTTTTGGTTTTCTAATTTCCCTACTAAAATTCCACCACTGTTATTTTAATCCTTGCAAGAGCCTTATTCATATCCTTCTTTATAGGTGCAGGTTTTTTTGTGGGCACTACTTTTAATGATAGCAATCTTTGCCTACTGGTAATTCCTCATATTATGGTTCATCATACTGTCAGGATGTTTAAACTGGATTGGGTATTTTTATCCATCTATCAAGTTCTTTCCAAGGACCTGGGATAGGCAAATGCTGTTTGATGGTGTTAAAGATTTTGTCACAAGAGGTAATCTGTTCCAAGTAAAACTGCCTTTTAAAATTGAATGATGGTGACTTTGACAGTGATAATATAAAAGTAAAAAAGCAGTTCCTGAGAATCTTACTCCACTAGTCATTGACAATTATGGGGGGCAATGCTTATCTCTGTTTCAAGGTCATTGGGTCAGCTCTGTCTGAAGACATTTTGTGGTTATTGGCCAGCATGATATCATATAATTGTCTTCCCACTAAAGTGGTATCTATTTAGCCACTCACATTTGCATGCTTTTGAACTACTAGCTTGGCAGGAGTTGGGGCAAAGACAGGAGCTCACCCTGTTGTGTGGCTCCTGGGTCTCGAACATGGGCTACTGGCTTTCCAGGTGACAAGCCCAGCGTCTTAACTGCTGAGACTCTGCACCATCCAATAATATATAGTATTCATCATATTATTATTATTAATTCTTATCATTATCATCAAGAGCCACAGTGGCACAGTGGTTAGAGTGCAGTACTGCAGGCTACTTCTGCTGATCACTGCCTGCCAGATTGAATCTCACCAGGCTCAAGGTTGACTCAGCCTTCCATCCTTCCAAGGTGGGTAAACTGAGGACCCAGATTGTTGGGGGCAATAGGCTGACTCTGTTAACCGCTTAGAGAGGGCTGCAAAGCACTGTGAAGCGGTATATAAGTCTAAGTGTTATTGCTATTATTTGTTTACAACAACATGAGGTCACAGCTGTTAGTTCTTTAGCTGATTTTGGCCTTATATGCATTGAGTTCTTCCAAGGACCCAGGATGTCATAATGTATTGATGTAATAAATGTATGGATCCAAGCAGTGTGGCTTTCACAATTGACAGAAGAAAATTTTGTCAATGCAGAAGTTTTCTATATGCCATCCAAGATTTTTTGGTATGGCACCCAGTGTGCCAATAATTTGGGATCAGCACGGCCAGTTTATTCCATAATCTTATTGTTATTGAAGCTATTGGTAAAAAGGCTAAGTTAAGCTGTTAATGATATTTCTTTTTATATCAAATGAACACCACCACACAGGAAAATATTATAACCTGCAACCCACACAGCTCCTTTCTGTCTTAAAATGAAAAGAGAGAGAGAAAAAAAACCTTTATCAAGTTATTTAGTAAATTATATAATTAGATCTCCACATAAAATAACCTTTGCAGAACCTGCTGGTCCTGCTTAATTTAAGTAATCTTCTTAATGTAAACCAACCTATATTCCAACTATCTAAATTTACAGTAAGATCCATCAACTCATGCTTTTGCCATTTCTGAAGGGTATACTTACCAACCACTGACATTTCTGGAACACTTGCCATATAAACTTCTTCTGGAAATGTTGGCTCATTGTCATTGATGTCATGGATTTTGATGACAAACTCTGATTCAGGTTCCACTGGCTGGAGTGTTCTTCGGTTAATGGCCTGGGCACGCAGGGTATAGTAAGCTTTCTCTTCTCTGTCAATTCTTCTTGTGGCATGAATGTCTCCTGTTCTCTCATCAATAACAAAAAGAGTGCCAGCTCCATCTCCTGACAAGATGTACTTGAGAGATCCATCTCCTTTGTCCTGGTCAGAGTGAAGCTAGAGCAGAAAAAAAAAGGGAGAGTAAGCAAGGAGAAAGATAAAGAGCTATGTAAACATAATAACAACAATATTAATAATCCAGTTAATTAGGATTTATTAAATTCCACATGGCTGTAGAAAATATGAACTGACAAAATCTCAACTCACAGAGAGTGTAATGTGTTTCAGTATAGCAGCAGTAGCAAAAGCAGGTATAGCATCTACTTCTCATCAGAATGCTCTTAATACCAAGGATAAACTTGATAGCTTAGCTTTGGTGGCAGATTTTAGTTTTTCTAGCAACACCTGTTCTGCAGAGCAGAACATTTGTGTCACAAATCTTACAAGAATTTTATGTTAATGCTGACCTTTTCTTTCTTGAAAATGAATCCATTAAACATTCACAACCTGCTGTGTTGGTTGTAAATTCTCTAAGCAGATAAAGGACATGACAGGATACATATTAATTAAGAATATCATATCTTCTTGAGCTGGTGGTACACTTAAAAAAATCTCAAAGCTTCATACTTGTTAAAGAAAAGAATATATATGGAGGATCCTCAGAAATTTGTTGGTAAACTTCAATCTCCTAATATATTATTTCTGAAATCTAAAATGTGTTAGATATGGAACAAAAGAACTTTAGACATGGCACATTTTTGATCTAAGAAAGGAATAGAGACACTGATTTTTTCATCTCTAACGGCTCTGCCTCTTAAAGAAGTAAATCTAACTAGTATTAATCTAATTTAATCTAATGGTCAATTTTTGGAGTTTATGGGTAGGGGTCACTTTGGTTTTGAGGTTGTCACAGAAACCATATAGGAGCAGATGTTTCATGGAAAACCCCAGTTTAAGTTTAGGCATATATCATTTTATTCTCTCAAGGTAGTCTTCTGTTGTGTTTTCTATAGTTTTATTTCTGAGACATTTTTGCTAACTGCTAGCTCAAACCCCCACTAGCAGTTAAAAGGAAGAAACAGCTGCGATCACACATTGCTCCTAGAAGCACGAAGCTGTAAACACCAGCCTGAAGATGATGAATGAGACTTTGTCGAAACGTCGCCAAGACATTTCCAATTTTACGCGGGAGAAAACCTGAATAACCAAAGACCTACACACACACACACACACACACACACACACACACACACACACACACACCCCTCTCTCTCTTTCTTTCTCCCTCCCTCTCTGTCTCTCTCTCCAGACATACTGTACATATATACATGCACAATTAGAGCCAACTCAGCGCAAGTAATTTAGCTTACTTGTTCTGTATCTCATGCTTTATTCAGACTTGGGAAAAAGAAATTGTCAAAATATATTTTTTTTCATTTTTGAATGAATTCTTTGAAAAAGGGGGTGGGATCGAGGTAGGAAGAATAAAGTATTTTCCAACTTTCCAATCTACCAAAGATAGTATCCTTAAATATTATGTTGCCCCTGGCATTACATTAAATGCATTACATTAACAGCATGCATGTATTTCATGGCTCACCTTTAGGAACAAAATTCATTATAACTGACAGTATGAAAGGATGTGTGCTGAATAATCATGTCATAGTCATTTTTTTCTTTTAACAATTAAGGATTGACCCAGGTACTAATGATTGAGAATGTTGGCTGAAATAAACTAGATATTATGCTTATTCCATTTGTTTTTGTTATTGTTTCTGTTAGTGCAGTTTAAGTCTGTCACTGCCTATTTTTTCAAGGTTCAGTCCTTCTAAATTGAAACAATTTTTTTTTTGCATGTATTTCATCATCATAGACATTTGTTTTAGGACATCTGTCATAGGTTCAGTGTTTCACTTTAGCCCAATGTTGGGCTTTATTTATTTTATGTTTTTGTTCACAAGTTCCATTAAGGTAGGACATTTCTTTGTGCTGTGCTCCAAGAGGCCATTTGCTGAGCCCAGATGATCACACCACTCATCCTATCAGAGATCTTTAGCAAATGCAACCAATGATTTCTCTGCACTATAGCCTGGTATGAAAGCAGACTGAAAAGCATATGGGTAATCATATTTCTCCAGGGAGGGTCCTCTGAATTTTAAAATTGAATCCCATTGCAAAAAATGTTGATGAAACTAGCCATTGCTTCTTGAATACACTACTGCCTTCAGAAAAGATAGAACCATAACTTCATTCAAAGCTGAATTCACCCCCTCCCCCCTCCCCTCCCCCCTCCCCTCCCTCCTCCTTTCTTCCCCCATCCCCTCTCTCTCCCCTCCCCCACTTCCCAGAGCAAATACCGGGTATCTATCTAACAATCATGAATAAAATATGCTAATTAACATAAACTCCCATTCCTCTTCTTGAACCTCAACTCCCCTTTTCCATAAAAAAAGAAAAAAAAGTAAAATATTAATACTAACACAATTACCTTTTATTCATTTAAAAGCTATTTAGTATTTTGTTATTTCAATCTCCATTGTATATATTTTTCAAAAATAATCTTTCAAATATGGTCATAATTCTACCTTCTCATTATTAAATTTAAAGTCCAATCTTCTGTATTAAACAATATCCCATCTTCCAATGTTGTAAGATCAAAAATTATTCCTCAATATACCTTATACTCCATCATATTATCTCCATCATACTTAATGTATGGGGGGGGGGATTTGTAACACTTTTTCAATAAAAAAAAGATGAATTCACTATAGCATGGACCTGATCAGTGGTGAAATTCAATTTTTTTTTACTACTGGTTCTGTGAGCATGTCTTGGTGGGCATGGTGTGGCATGGTGGGCATGGCTGGTGGGCATGACAGGGGAAGGATGCTGCCAAATCTCCATTCCCACCCCACTCCAGGGGAAGGATACTGCAAAATCCCCATTCCCTCCCAACTCCTGGGGGAAGGATATTGCAAAATCTCCATTCTCACCCCACTCTGGGACCAGCCAGAGGTGGCATTTGGTGGTTCTCTGAACTACTCAAAACTTCCGCTATCAATTCTCTGAACTACTCAAAATTTCTGCTACCGGTTCTTCAGAACCTGTTAGAACCTACTGGATTTCACCCCTGGATCTGATCATGTATCACCAATTAGAAGGTCTTAACCAGCCAGGAGGGAAATGGATCGAAAAGACAGGTGGATGGTTAACACCCCAAAGGAATATTTCCACTTCCTTGGGTATTACAGGATCAAATATTTCCAATATTTGATATTAGCCAACTCAGCCAGACCTGCCCAGTCAGAGTCTATGTCTGAGTAAATCTGAAAAATGTTATCTATCAGATGCCTAGAATATTCTAAGAGGAGCCCTGAAGATATTTTTGTGATATCCCCTCCTCACTCTTGCACAAGTAATGTGGTATTTTAGAAAGGGCTGAAGGCAAAATAAGAATAGGAAAAAAAGATTATGTCTTGATCTGTTGATACTCAATTATACGTCTTGACTCCGAGCCAATCAAATGATGCTGTCAAAGTCCTGGCCCATTATGTGGAGGTTCTGCTATCATTACTATACTGAGACATATTATACTGTGTATCAAGTTGGTAGATTGAAAAGCTTTTTTCTCAATTCATCTTTTCTACAAATTATCCTATGTGATACAGGGTTACACAGTTCTGTCTCTTTCTTCTCCCCTGTTCTCTTTTTTCTTCTAACTTAATTCAGATCAGGAAAAAGAGATCAAGAATCCCAGCCCTTCTCTCCTGACAAGATATATCTGAGAGAAGTATATCTTCTCAATAGGTAGGTCTGGTATTATTTTAATTATTGAAGAAAGAGCAGAGAGATGTACACCACATAAGGGGTGGGTTCTACTTACCTTTACTACCAGTTCGCAATGGTAGTTGCATAGATCGTCTATGATGACATCCGGGTGGGTAGGCGGAGCCTCCCACCAGTTTTACTACCAGCTCGCAAGAACTGGACCAAACCGGGGGCAACCTGCCACTGTACCACATACATAAAAAGAATTGTCTAGGGAAAAGAAAGCTTTCTATACCCTATGCACCCAGGCTATTAACCAAAAAATTACTCCAGTGGTGGAATCTGAATCAGATTCCAGTTGCTCATGCCTTGGTTGCATCTTGATTGAACTACTATAATGTAGTTTACATGGGCCTGCCCTTGAAGACCATTTGCAAATTACCGCTGGCCTGGAGGAAGCGATGGGTGTGTCACATTATCAGCATGCATTCCTGCTGCATCTTAAGTTGCAATTCTCCTGTCCTTTGGAATGATATGCCCTTGGAGATATGGTATTGCTGCTATTCTTCTGAATGTTTGAAAATTGTTTAAGATCTGATTGTTCTACCAAGTTTTAGGATAGTATGCTGGGTAGCCAAACCATTTTGGTTTTTGGTTCTGTCTTCAAGGCAGCTTTATTGTTAGATATATAATAGAACAGAACTGAATGGAACAGAACAAAATAGAATAACAGAGTTGGATGGGACTTTGGAGGTCTTCTAGTCCAACCCCCTGCTCAGCCATGAAACCCTATACCATTTCAGACAAATAGTTGTACAATATCTTCCTAAAAGTTTCCAGTGTAGAGCATTCACAACTTCTGGAGGCAAGTTGTTCCACTGATTAATTGTTCTAACTGTCAGAACATTTCTTCTTAGTTCTAGGTTGCTTCTCTCCTTGATTAGTTTCCATCCGTTGCTTCTTCTCCTGCCCTCAAATGCTTTGGAGAATAGCTTGACTCCTTCTTCTTTGTGGCAACCCCAGACATATTGGAACACTGCTATCTTGGTAGTTTCTTTTACATATTTATTAATTTTAACTGTAAGTTACTCAGAGTTATTGTGGAGTTCAACATGTATGTATGTATGTATATATGTATGTATGTATGAATGGATGAACCCAGGGGGGCATATCAAGAGAATCAATCCACCCTCTGTGTCTACCCTAGTCTCATTTATACATGGCATGTCCAAGGTATGTTTGTAATTGGAAAAAAAGAAAATCTTTTTACAGACTGATTGGCATTTAGGAGGCAAAGACCAAATGACCTGACATTCGGGCGTAATACTGAAAGACAGAACCAGTTTTAAACATCAATCCTCCTTTCCCACAATTGGTCTACAATTCCAATCATATCTCTCTCTGCACTGATATTATTGCTTGCCCTTTAACTACCACAAATCATAGTCCTCCAACCCTCTCTACTTCCCTAAGACCTTGTCATTAATAGGCATTATCTACAATCTCCACAATCAACCATACATCCTACCAGTAATACTATCATAACTGTCCTACCCAACTCACTGCATCACATGTCTTTTTTTCCTTTTGCTGACAATCAAATTTTTCCCAATTGCCATCTTGTTAAATATATATTTATTTAACAATAAATATATATATTTGTTTTCATAGGTTTTCACAGATATAGGTATGTAGGTCTTGGCATATTCGGGTCTTTTCCCGTGTAAGGTTGAGAGTATCTTGGCGAAGTTTCGACGAGGTCTCACTCATCATCTCCAACCTGGTGCTTTTGGCTTCGTACTTCTTTGCTCGCAGAAGCACGAAGCTGAAAGCACCAGCCTGAAGATGATGAGTGAGACCTTGTTGAAATGTTGCCAAGATACTCTCAACCTTACATGGGAAAAGACCCGAATATGCCAAGACCTACACACACACACACACACACACACACACACACACACACACACACACATATTCCTTTATTTTCACTATCCTCCACAACATTTCTAACAGATTCTCTAATGTTTCCTAATTGTATTGTTACCAAATTGGAGAAAATATATTGAAACAGGTAAAACTGTAGCCTTTATTAAGTACGTCTGCTTCAAGAGTAATAGCTGATTTGAAATTTTAAGCAGCAAGTTTGGCTCAAAGCTTATACTTTGGTCCCCAAAAGGTGCTTTAGTATCATTTATCTTCATGTTTTTGCTTCTTTTTTCTAAATCCAAGCATGTCCCAGCATAAATCATTGTTAAGTTCATTGCTCCCAAACAGTGAAGAATGACTTAATGAAAAAGGAAGAGATTTATTTAGCAATCACTACTCAAATTACAGCTGTTTATTACATTTTCTTCCCACTACCTCTATCAGTGACCATCTATTACTAGTTTAGCCTTAATGCAAATTGGTTTTTTTTTGTGTCCTTTTATTGATATATGTCATTATTTCTCTGACATTTTACGATTATGCTAAAACTCGTAACACTCCAGCAGTTATTTTAATGTAATCTCAATGATAATTGGATATACAGCAGAATAATAAAGTTATATAAATACCTCATCTAGTCATGAACACATTATGTTTATAGGCAGTGGTTGTGATCACAGACAGAAATAACTATAGCCTTCACACAAATACACACAGTCATATTGTTACCCATCTCAGCCAATAGGTAGGTTAAAAAACAACTCTCTTCATCCATCTATATCAGGGGTGTCAAACTTGCATCATCATGGCGGCATCCCGTGACATATTGGGATCCCCCTCCTTTGCTAAACAGGGTGTGGGCATGGCCAGCGCATGACACATCCAGCCCACGGGCCGTGAGTTTGACAACCCTGATCTATATGACATAAATGTTGAAATTCTTTTGGTCCCCCACCCTCCCAGTCAAAGTTGGGTTTTCTACTATTCTCCCAAAATGGATAATGTTCTAGAGATTATTGATTATTAATATCAACAAAAGCCCAATTGATTTCAAACCATTGCCAAAAATCTAAATTCTTTTGCTCCATTAAGCCCAGCTCATAAAATAGTTAGGGGGTTCAAACATTTTAAAATTGATACATTTGATTAGCTATTAATTTTAGAAAGTGGTATTCTTTACTGAAAATGTTAGTTATATATTTTCTTGTGGACAATTCATTGCAAATCACATCTTGTATATTATCTTAGTCTTAGTATTTCTTAGTATTTCATACTGTATCTAATGTGCGGGAGAAGTACTTTATTTTTAAGTACCTGTTTTTTAAAGGACTCCCTATTCCATGTCTGCATTTTTTGTGTGGATTAGGTTATGTGTATTTAAGACCAAAATCTACCCATGTACTATTAATTTAGTTGGACTAGCTCCCAAACATGTAAGAAGATAATTGCAGTTTTAAAAATTAAGAATAAAATCAGTGAGAAGTTACCACTTTTTAATAGTTACCACTTTAAAATTATGCTCACTATCAAGATCACTGTTTTCTCCCACTAACATTTTATTAATGTCTCATATATATTTATATGAGTATAAAAAGGTAAAGGTTCCCCTCGCACATACGTGCTAGTCGTTGCTGACTCTAGGGGCAGTGCTCATCTCCATTTCAAAGCCGAAGAGCCATCGCTGTCCGAAGACGTCTCCATGGTCATGTAGCCGGCATGACTCAATGCCAAAGGCGCATGGAACGCTGTTACCTTCCCACCAAAGGTGGTCCCTATTTTTTCTACTTGCATTTTTACATGCTTTTGAAACTGCTAGGTTGGCAGAAGCTGGGACAAGTAACGGGAGCTCACCCCGTTACACGGCAGCACTAGGGATTTGAGCCGCTGGCTGCTGACCTTTCGATTGACAAGCTCAATGTCCTAGCCCCTGAGCCCACTGCATCCCTTATATGAGTATACTACTTCATATTTTATATATCGTATATCTATGAAAGTCTGAATGTTTTTTTTTTCAACTGGTATTTTATTTTATGTCATGGACAAATGCTCATCCTATTTCTGTCCTTTCCATTTTGCATTTTAAATAATTTTTTTTTGCCTTTAATTCCTCACCCCAATAGTCATATTGTCTATATTCTCTCTTCAAAATTCATTATAAGAGTGACAGATGTCTCTCTCTCCTTGAAAATTCATCAGAATCCTTCTTCATATTCAAACCACTTCTGTTTACCATTATCTGTACAAATTACTATGTGTCTTAGTAGAACATGCGCATAAGAAGGGTAAAATATACATTATGCTTCTGAGGGTGACATATTTTATTTTTAGTAACATAAAGAAACTTATTAAAATCTTGTATCTTCACAGAAAGTTTATTAACAAGGCAACACTTGTTTTAATCAAGCTGAATGAGTGGAAAGCTGCTTTTTTCACTTTTACAACACAAAATCCTTTGATATAAATCAAGAGAATAATTTTTAATTACAGGAATTGGCAATAAATTGCCCCTTGAAATCAGCAACGAGAATAATTTAAGTTTGCATTACTAACACTAACTTAAGTAATGATACAATCAAGATTGAAAT
The DNA here is from genome assembly GCF_028640845.1 of Ahaetulla prasina. NCBI lineage: Eukaryota > Metazoa > Chordata > Lepidosauria > Squamata > Colubridae > Ahaetulla > Ahaetulla prasina. The sequence goes on along the minus strand of NC_080541.1, from coordinate 92,624,240 downwards.
GCACCTTTCAATATATGTGCAGGCTTATTCAGAGATAAATTATCTTATCTGCATAGCAATGTTATTTAATTTGAATTAAACCTGCAGAAACATTTTTCATAAGAGGTCTGCTAGAATATGCATACTATAAATATATTCACACTATAAAACATTATTAATATGGGTAGTATGGATAATATGCAGAACTAATAAGCATACATCAGTTTTATAGTGAGTATGGCTTCTTATACTAAGATGTAGATTTAATCAATAAATTATCACAGATATTTTAAAAGAAATTTTATGTTGCATTTTTTTTGCCTCCTTGTCCTCAGTAAAGACCAAAAGAGCATCAGTAAAAACTGCTATCACATCAATATTAATTATCATTATAATAAACTGTATTTTTAAAGAAAGAAGGATAAATAATAAATATATATAGCACAGCCAAAGAACCAAAGCTTTGCATGGAGAAGGTTCAATTTTACCATCTGAAAGAACAGACAGAAAAATTCTTGCCTGAAATCTTCCTATATTATTGGCACTTTTGAGCCCAACATTTCCATTGCTAAGCAAGACAGTTAAGTGAGTTTTGCTCTATTTCACTATCTTTCACTATAATTCTTTTTTTTATATATATAAAAAAGTTTTATTTTTACATTCATATCCAACAACTCATCCAATGTACAGTCATATACAATTAGTCGGGCTTGCCCAGTCACCACCCCCTCCTTTTAACTCTCTTCCCTCTTCTACCTTCTTCTACTTTCCAGACCTTCCTCCCCTTCTCTTATCTACATCCTCTCCTCCCTCCACCTTTCACTATAATTCTTAAGTGAAGCATTGCAGTTGTTGAATTAGTAATATGGCTGTTAAGTGAATCTGTCTTCCCTACTGCTTTTGCTTGCAAACATATGCCCCTAGGACACTGTGACTGTCGTAAATACATGCCAGATGCCAAGCATCCGAATTTTGATCATGTGATCACGGGGATGCTGCAACTGTCAAATGTGTGAAAAATGGTCATATGTCACTTTTTTTCAGTGTCGTTATAATTCCAAACAGTCACTGAATGAATGGTTGTAAATTGAGGGCTACCTGAGACTGGTTCAGTATATAGGTAAGGGTAAAGGTTCCCCTCACATATATGTGCTAGCTGTTTCTGACTCTAAGGGGCAGTGCTCATCTCCATTTCAAAGCCGAAGAGCCAACACTGTCCGAAGACATCTCTGTGGTCATGTGGCCGGGATGACTAAACACCAAAGGCGCACGGAACGCTGTCACCTTCCCACCAAAGGTGGTCCCTATTTTTCTACTTGCATTTTTTACGTGCTTTCGAACTGCTAGTTTGTCAAAAGGCTCAGTATATGGAAGTTTCCTATTGTCGTGTCCCACTCCTCCGCTGACGGCTGGGTCAGGGAAATCTGAATCAGGCGTGCCTCTGCAGTTCTGCCAAAGTCCTAGCAAAGTCCTCAGGACAGGCAGGAGACCAGCAAGTGACTTCAGCAAGATATGTTTAGACTTTGCCTGACTCAGAGAATGCCAGAAAGCAGGTCCTTTATATAGGCCATGGGGTGTGGCTCTATGACTCAGCACTTATCCAGGCCTGCCCCTCCCTTCCTTCTGTTGCCTCCGTCTATCAAGTCTTCTGACGCGAGGGTCACACCAGTCTGCAGCTGTTGGCAATTGACCTCCCTTAGGCTCACATGCTGTGGAGGAGGGGGAGGGGTCTAGTTGCTTCGTTTGCCTGGGCATGGAGCCAGAGCTGGGGGCTGGAGATACTTCCTCCTCTTCAGCCTGTCTGGGTATGGAGCCAGGGCTGGGGCCGGGAGGCATACTAGGACATTCCTCCGTGTTCGGAAGCAGATAAGAAGGCCCCGGCTGTGGTGAGATCGGACGAGACACAACACCTATCTCCTGACGGATAACTTCCAGCATAAAAACATTTCTGCTGTGAGTAAGAAACAAGTTCAGGGTTGCCCACGAACTTACGATGAGCTGCAGTGCCAGCATTATCACCAAATACACAATTCAGAAAATGAAGGTCTTGAAATGTGAGATTTCTCTAAAGCAGGGGTCTCCAACATTTCTGGCTTTGCAGACCAGTGGGGGGAGGGAAAGAGAATGGTTCCATGCAACCAGCAGATGTATGTGCTCAGAGCTCCATTTATGCAAGTGATGGCTTGCAGAAATGGAGCTCTGAGCGTGACAGCTCATATGCCACGTGCATGGCCCAGTTCTGAATGGGCCACAGCCCAGTACTGGGCTGAGTCCCGAGGGTTGGGGACCCCTGGTCTAAAGGATATCTAAACAGATTGATCAAAACAACTATTGCAAAGTACGGAGAAGCTTTTCTCTAAAATTTATATTTTTTTTACTGCCCAGAATTACAGTTTGCCCCATTTTTCAATAGAATTTCTTCAACAGATTGTGGCCGAGGCCAGCTTTTATGCACATGAACTATTTTTGGTTTGTTTGTTTGCTTCACCATGATTACTAAGAAAGAGATGAGCAGCTTAAAAAACCTTGGATGGCATTTCCCCAGCACTCGGGGTGGAGGTGGAGGAGTAGGAAATGCTTCTTTTTAAAGAGCAACATGCCTGTATCTTGCTGGGAAAATAATGAAAAACAAATTTAGGGAAGCTCATCATCACTGGTGAGGCTTTTGCAAAATATTAAAAGACAACACTGAAGGCAGTAGCAAGAGAAAGGATCGCCGGAATGTCCTGAATTGACTCCATTTTGTATAAAAATTTATTAGCAGTACCCACTATACTTGGATTGAGGACATTTTTTCTAAAAGTAAGAGTAGCTTAACAATGGAACCAATTGCCTAAAGAAGTATGGGCTGCCTTTTATTGGATATGTTCATGCATATCCACCCATCTGTCAGAGATTGTTTAATTGGAATTCGGATCCTGCACAGAGCAGGGATTTGGAGTTAGCAGCCTTCCAACTCTATGTATTATGAGAGGGGGGGGAAAAAAACCCTAAGCATTCTGGAACAAAAGACATGTTTCTTCCTTGGGCCAACAATTATTTATTTACTACTATATTACCTGGACTTACATGCCTTTTCCATCCAAGTAGCATCTAAACCCTATCTTGGATGCTGTCAAACTTCCTTCTCTATTTTAGCTGCCATTTCTTTCATGTTCTCCAACGTGGCCTGTCACAGCTGCTTGGTACTGATAGCACAGTCCCTGCTTTTGTGAAAAAAACCCACCTTCTTCTCTTTTAAAAGGAAGGAAAGAGCAATTTTGACATAGACCAAAATCATACTGGGGAAAGAAGACTCTTTCAACAGTTCAAGCCAAAAGTAATTTTTAGTGAACTGTAACATATAACAAAGGACTTTTTTTGTGTACTCAATAATATTCCTTGAAATATCCAGCTAGATTGACTGGAGAACAGAGTTTGTTACCATTGCAGAAATAAACTGCAAGAATTAAATAACAAAGAGTCATTGAATAAAAACATATGATTGAGGACAAGGCAATCCCACTTTAGACTTTGATCTGTAATTTTGATCTGTAAATTTGATCACAGAAAAGGAAGTGCAAGACCTATTTCACAAACAAAAGTTAGAAAAAGTTCCAGGTCCAGACAAGATAACTCCTTCTTGCTTAAAAGTCTGTGCTGACCAATTGGCCCCCATCTTCACTCATATCTTCAGTGCAGAAGCAGCCCACCATCAAGGAACTGAACGACTACAGACCAGTTGCTCTAACATCTGTAGTTATGAAAACCTTTGAAAGGCTAGTGCTGTACCACTTGAAAGCCATCACAGATCTTCCGTTAGACCCCTGCAATTTGCATACTGAGCAAATAGATCAACAGATGATCCTGTTAATATGGCTCTGTACTACATCCTACAATATCTTGAATCTCCAAAGACCTACGCAAAGGTCCTCTTTGTAGACTTTAGTTCAGCATTCAACACCATCATTCCAGACGTTCTTCTAACTAAGCTAAACCAGCTAGCAATACCTGAACACACTTGTAAATGGATCATAAGCTTCCTAACAGACAGGAAGCAACAGGTGAAGCTAAGCAGAAACACATCAGATACCTGTACAATTAGCACAGGGGCCCCACAAGGCTCTTCTCTTGAGCCTGTCTCTTCTCTCTATATACGAATGACTGAATCTCAAACGATCCATCTGTTAAACTAGTGAAGTTCTCAGATGACACAACAGTGATTGGTCTCATTCGAGACAATGATGCATCTGCATACAGATGGGAGTTTGAACAACTAGCCTTGTGGTGTGATTGGAACAATCTGGAACAGAACACACTCAAAATTGTAGAAATGGTGGTAGACTTTAGGAGAAACCCTCCCATACTACCACCTCTTACAATACTAGATAACACAGCATCAGCAGTAGATACCTTCAAATTTCTAGGTTCTACCATATTGCAAGATCTAAAATGGACATCTAACATCAAAAACATCATAAAAAAAACACAACAAAGAATGTTCTTTCTGTGCCAACTCAGAAAGCTCAAACTGCCCAAGGAGCTGCTGGTACAGTTTTACAGAGGAATTATTGAGTCTGTCATCTGCACCTCTATAACTGTCTGGTTTGGTTCTGCAACCCAACAAGAAAGACACAGACTTCAGAGGATAATTAGAACTGCAGAAAAAACAATTGCTACCAACCTGCCTTCCATTGAGGACTTGTATACTGCACGAATCAAAAAGAGGGCTGTGAAAATATTTACAGATCCTGCACATCCTGGACATAAACTGTTTCAACTCCTACCCTCAAAACAATGCTACAGAGCACTGCACACCAGAACAACTAGACACAAGAACAGTTTTTTCCTAAACACCATCACTCTGCTAAACAAATAATTCCCTCAACATTGTCAAACTAGTTACTAAGTCTGCATTACTATTAATCTTCTCATTGTTCCTATCACCCATCTCCTCCCACTTATGACTGTATGACTGTAACCTTGTTGCTGGTATCCTTAAGATTTATATTGACTGTTTCCCTAAGACTATCATTAAGTTGTATCTTACGATTCTTGACAAATGTTTCTTTTCTTTTATGTACACCGAGAGCAGATGCACTAAGACAAATTCCTTGTGTGTCCAATCACATTCTATTCTATTCTATTCTATTCTATTCTATTCTATTCTATTCTATTCTATTCTATTCTATTCACTGAAGCCTTTCTATCTACACTGAATATCACAAATTATCTTTGTTGCCATGCAATACAGCCTTAGGTACAGGTAGACCTCGACTTAAGACCACAATTGAGCCCAAAATCTGTGTTGCTAAGAGAGACATTTGTTAAATGAATTTTGCCACAATTTACAACCTTTCTTGCCACCATTGTTAAGTGAATTACTGCAGTTGTTAACTTAGTAACATGGTTGTTAAATGAATCTGGCTTACTCATTGACTTTGCTTGTCAGAAGGTCACAAAAGTTAATCACATGACCCTTGGACATAAATATGAGTCAGTTGCCAAGCATCTGAATTTTGATCATATGACCATGATTTTGCTGCAACAATTTTAAGTGTGAAAAATGGTCATAAGTCATTTTTTCAGTGCTGTTATAACCCTAAATGAAGTATTCTAAGTTGAGGACTACCTTTATTCACTAGGAGTATTTTCAGAGGGGAGAAAATCCTATTTTATATATGTGTGTGTTTGTGTGTGTGTGTATGTATGTGTGTGTGTATGTATATACACACACACACACACACACACACACACACACTGATATTTTTAAGAGGCAAACAAAAAACTTAACTCATTCTTATCCATCATTAATCATTGATCATTCATCTTATCCTTTAACTTTCATTTATATTTATTTGGGGCTGCTCTTTTACCATTTCTTCTTCTTTGTTTTACCACAATCTTTCCTGGATAAGATACTGTACATTTAAATATGTTTATGAGAAATAAAAATAAAAAAATATATGCAAAATCATTTTTAATTTTTTTTCAAGAAAACAATAGCTTAGAAGAGCAAATCAGTTTCTTTAGAATGTAACTCACATTACTTCTTACCAGGGATAATGTTGGCTAAGGCTCAATAGAAGTTAAAATTGAACATCTGGAAGTCAGAAATAGTTCATTGGTGTTTTAAAAGATGTTATTTCTTACCTAATTGTTTTACTTAAATGTCAATTAGGTGACATTATAACTTTACTATCTCAAATAATCATGGTAACAACATGCAAGCAAAAGAAAACTGGAGAGCAAAGTGTGGCACTCACTGAGACAGTTGAAATCCCAGCTATCTTCATGTGATATTCTTTTTTCAATAATTCTCTGAGGGACTACTAATGAACAACTCTGATGCACTACTTAATACCAAAAGAGGTATTTTGCCTTAATATTCTTTGAATAGCAGGAACAGTGATGTGGCCTAGAGGTAGAGCTCTCACCTCACAATCAGGAGGCTGAGAGTTCAATCCTAGGTAGCAGCAGATATTTCTCTTTCTGGGCGCAAAGAGAAAATATCTCCTATGAACTTTCTGTAGGCATCAGGAAGGGCATCCAGCCAGTAAATGCTCAGCTTCATTCAGTCGTCTTGACTCCATCACAATGCAAGGGATTACAGGGTTGTTAAAAAGAAAAAGAAAAAAACCTTTTGAGTAACAGATTCTATTTACCATTTGTTTTTATGTTGATTAAAAAATAGAGAAAGAATAAGGACATAATAACATTTATGGACTAATGAATGGAAAGTCCAGTACAAAATCATTTTAAAAAAGTGCCATTTGGGGATCTTTGTGTAGACTTTAGTTAGCAAAAAGGATTGTCATGCATATGTAACATTTTATTCAGAAACATTGCTTTTTTGATATGGTTCTCAGAATTCTCCATTTCTTCATAAAATAGCAACTCCTTTTAATGAAGTATCATTTTAACATTATTTTATCTATTATAATGTTCAATCCTCTAGTACTAGAGGGTTGCTTATTAAAAGATATTAACTAAATATACTACCATTCTGTATGTTTTAGCAAATGATAATCACAATCTTGCTAATGTTGCAGTTATTTGACTTGCTTAAAAAATGCCTCTAAAATATTGCTGAATAGTGAGCCATTCCTAGAAGCTACCATGTTAGGAGGAAAAATTACATATTAATCTAAGTAACTGGAATGCTAAACCATTACATTTATAAATTGGGTCATAAAATTATTATAAAATAAGTGTGAAAACTAATTCTAATGAGTATAACTTGTCATTAAATAACCTAAGAAAGAATGGAAAAACTGGAAACTAAAACTTTCTTAGAAAATACATTTCCTGAGTTTAAAAAAAAGAGGAAGTAACAGCAAAATAATGCACAAATTTTCTGAAAATACATGTTTGGAAATATAAAAAGCAATGCCATGTATGATACACATTATTGGTACCAAAACATTAATTTTTACATTATTAATTATCTCAAAATCTAAGATCATTGATCTATAACCATGAATTCAAATAATAACAAAAGAACAGCAACTATAATAAAATATTAAAGTATGAGATGTATTCTAGTTCAAGCTTTGTATTTTCTGGGCATTACTGTAACTTTCCAGAAGAGTCTCATTTTAAAGTATACTGTAGCTGTTTCTTAACTCATCAATTTGGAGTTAGAGACCAATTTATACTGTACACAGAAAAATTGCAAAACCCATTAATAAGTGTTATTAATTTTGGTGGGGAAGATATATTTATTAATGTATTGAATAGAATAGAATAACAGAGTTGGAAGGGACCTTGGAGGTCTTCTAATCCACCCCCTGCTTAGGCAGAAAATCCTATACCATTTCAGACAAATGGTTATCTAATCTCTTCTTTAAAACAGTTTTGGAGCATTCACAACTTCTGGAGGCAAATTGTTCCACTGATTAATTGTTCTAACTGTCAGGAAATTTCTTTGTTCTAGGTTGCTTCTCTTCTTGATTAAGAATAGCTTGCTTGATTGCTTCTTTTCCTCCCCTCAGGTCTTTGGAGAATAGCTTGACTCCCTCTTCTTTGTCGCAACCCCTGAGATATCTGCCATCATGTCATCCCTAGTCCTTTTTTTCATTAAACTAGACATACCCAACACCAACATGTCCTCTGCAAACAGTTAGCCTGCTAAAATCATTGCTCTCAAAATTCCAATTAAAAATCAAATAATAAAAGTGAGAGAAGACAACTTTTCCATACATTCTTCCAACAGCAAAGAGCTAAATCCTTTATAAGAATAGCCTAGAAAAGGTCCCATTAGTCCTTATTCACCCCCAAATCCTGTTGTGTTTCCTCATCATAATGGGGGAAGTAGGGTTTCTGGGAGGGATGAGCAAAATGCTGGAAATGTATGCTAAGAGAAATAATAACCTCAGCAGGATTACCCAAAGTGTGAAAGTCAACTCGCACTCAAAATTCTACTATTAAGGAAGAACTGAGGATCTTTTGGAGTATCAATGGAGTATCTTTTCATTTATGGTGCCATAAACAAAAAGAAAATTCAAAGATAAAATTAGAGAAGGAATATGGAATGTAGGCATCAGTAGATTGATGAATACATATTATATATGAATTACTACCACCTTTAATTATTGGAGTAAAGCTCCAGTTATTGTTGCTTTAAGTATATATTTAAAACAATACTGATTAGATTCTTAGGTCAATATTCCAGAGTTGGTCCACCACACAAAAGCATCAATGGATGGTACAATGGTGGCACCATTAATAATAGGAAGTCCATCATAGAGAGGGACAAAGAGAGAAGGAGGGAGATGTGTATGATTTCTTCATGTATTTGTTTTCAATAAATTTTAAGTTCTAGCTATTACCAATACTAATCTGAAAAAGCAGAATTGGAAGCACTGGGAGAAATGCATCTCAAAATGAAATTAAGCCTCAAACTTAATTTCTCATTTGGAATTGATACTGTTTTTGAACAGGAAATACAAAATAATTATCTCATTTCTCTTCCTGCAAAAGAGTAGGGTTTTTTTCCTTTTCACATTGTGAACTTTTGAATGTAAAGCACAAAGAAAACTATTCTTATTTCAATTGTATTCTGGGAAAAGTAGTTTCTAGTAAAAGCTAATGACGAGAGTCATCTTTTCTTTTCTTTTTTCTTTTCTTTTTTCTTTTCTTTTCTTTTTCCTTTCCTTTCCTTTCCTCTTCTTTTTCTTTCTTTCTTTCTTTCTTTCTCTTTCTTTCTTTTCTTTCTTTTATAATCTGTTTGTCTGTCTGTCTGTCTGTCATCTATCTATCCTGTCTAACCTTTATTAGTTCTTACAAGTGACTCAAGGAAGTAAAGATGAATATATATTTCCTCCTCCTCCTATTTCCACACAACAAAACCACTGTAAGGTGGGTTGAGCTGAGTGAGAGTGACTGGACCAAGGCCAGCCAGCTAACTTTCTTGCCTAAAGTGGGACCAGAACTCAGTCTCCTGGTTTCTAGCCTAGTTCCTTCACCACTAAACCAAACTGACCAAATATGTGCAGGACAGATTGCATAATACATAGAGTTATCTTCTAATACTTCACTGGCTCTGCCAAGGCTGCAGCCATCTGCCACCAAAAGCAACAATCTCGCTCTGGCTATGGTTTGTCTGGCTCCAAAGCCAACTGTGGTTTTTGAGCCAGAAATCTGCTGACTCACTGGCAATGATAAACTTGGAAGTGGTCCAGGTCTTGATGGGGAATGAGTGACAATAGATTTGTTCCTAGCTATTGTAAAGAAGTTAAATATTTCTTTCCTTTTTCTTGTATCTATTGCACTCTATCTTTTCTCTTTTTCTTAATATTGTTTCATCTATTTTTATGTTTATCTTCTTTTTAATTTAAAAAAAAATAATTTAAAATTTCTAATAAATATATCATAAAAAGATTAGTTAGGCCTATTATTAGTATTTACTTTATTCGTTAAACATAAAACTGAGTCAACTGAACATTCAAAAAGGCATCACAAATACCATTGACTGGTGGTAATGGTTGATATGGGTTGCTGCCACCATCCTAGGTATCAACCAAGTACCTTCTTAAACTGTACAATATTCCAAATAGCACAGTTTTTTGCAGTTCCACTGGTGTTATCGCAGGAAGCTGCAATTTGTTGATGTATCTTATAAAATTCTCGGATATGGTACCAAGTGCCCCAATGACAATGGGTATCACTATTACATGTTTTATCCATAGCTGTGTAGTTTCGATGGCCAAGTCGTGATATTTCATGATTTTTTCCAGTTCTTTTTCTTCGACTTTAGCATCTCCTGGTACCGCGATGTCAATAAATTGTACATTTCGGTTTTCAACAACTGTGATATCTGACGTGTTGTGTTCCAAGTGACAATCCGTTTGTATTTGAAAGTCCCACTGGATCTTCACCTCATTTTCTATAACTTTTTCCACTTTATGTTCCCATGACTTTTTGGATAAAAGTAAGTTGTATTTTTTACATAATGACCAGTGGATTAATTTAGCAACTCGGTCATGTCAAGCTTTGTAACCAGTTTCTGTGATTTTGCTGCATTTACATATTAAATGTGAAAGAGTTTTGACTTTGTTGTTGCAAAATCGTTTTGCATTTTTTAGTACCATTTTGTCAATGAGCAGCTGACCTTTTGTTCCTATTATTATTGTTGCTGTTGTTGTTATGGTGGTGCCATCATTAAAAGGGCACAAGAAAGTAAGTTCTTCCTGGTTCAATACAGAAAGTTCAGATTGTCCCTGGACCTGTTGATATAGTTCTATAGAGGAATTACTGAGTCTGTCACTTGTACTTCTACAACTGTCAGGTTTGGTACAGCAACCAAATAGGACACGTACAGATAGTTAGGACTGCAGGGGGGGAAAAAACTGCAACTAATCCATCTTCCATAGAGGAACTGTATATTGCAAGAGTCAGAAGGAGGGCTGAGAAAATATCCACAGACCCACCTCACATCCTGGATATAAACTGTTTCAACTCCTCCCTTTGGGATGCCGCTAAAGGGCTTTGCATGACACAACAACTAGATACACAGATACTGTAGTTTTTTTCCCCTCATGCTGAACACCTAATTCCCACAGCCTTATGTCTAAGTGTCGTGTCCCACTCCTCCGCTGACGGCCGGGTCAGGGAAATCCGAATCAGGTGTGCCTCTGCAGCTCTGCCAAAGTCCTAGCAAAGTCCTCAGGGCAGGCAGGAGACCAGAAAGTGACTTCAGCAAGATATGTTTAGACTTTGCCTGACTCAGAGAATGCCAGAAAGCAGATCCTTTATATAGGCCATGGGGTGTGGCTCCATGACTCAGCACTTATCTAGGCCTGCCCCTCCCTTCCTTCTATTGCCTCCGCCTATCAAGTCTTCTGACGCGAGGGTCACTCCAGTCGGCAGCTGTTGGTAATTGACCTCCCTTAGGCTCACATGCTGTGGAGGAGGGGGAGGGGTCTAGTTGCTCCATTTGCCTGGGCATGGAGCCAGAGCTGGGGGCTGGAGGTATTTCTTCCTCTTCAGCCTGTCTGGGCATGGAGCCAGGACTGGGGCCAGGAGGCATACTAGAACATTCCTCCATGTTCGGAAGCAGATAAGAAGACCCCGGCTGAGGTGAGATCGGACGAGACACAACACTAAGTATATTTATTCATGTGGTACTGCTGTATTATTATTATCCTTCTCATCTTATCTCATCTTATCTACTACCTCCTCTTATTGGTTACTCTGTTTGTTGCTTTGCATGTATACTAAGAACTTCTGCACTGGAGACAAATTCCTTAAGTCTAATCACACTTGGCCAAATAAAGTATGCTCTGCTCTTCACTACCCATTCCATTCCATTCCATCATCCAAGACTGCCTTACAAATGATGAATAATAACAATATTTTTGGGCATTTTAGTACAACATAGGGTCAATTATTCTGGGACTTCAGTTTGGTTAGATAATTTTGCTTCTAATTCTTAATTATTATTATTTTTTTACATAGTATATGTTGGAGTTACTATATATATAGGCATATATTTTGTTTTTAGAAGTCATCTCAAATCATAGCTAATTTAATAATTCAGTGGGGCTGTCGAAAGCATCTCAGTGGGAAATACTGATTCATCAGAAAAAAATAATTTAAAAATGCATATATCATGGCAAAACTAAAAGCCAATTATGGAGGAGGAGGAGGAGGAGGAGGAGGATTTGTCATAAAAGTGTTGAAATAGATTAAACTTCCAGAAATTGTCCCATATTATTTTAAAGGTAGTCTTTTTCTTTGTGGAAAAACGACAACAGGCACAAAAATCTGAAGCGTAACAGTGCGGTTCTTATTTTCTGTCATAAGCATAAAATGTTCAGACACTTCTTTTGGCTAATGGACATCTGTGATTTATGTCAGCCAAGCTGAGAAAGGAAAAGACATCTGTTTAACTGAGCAATTTTGTCTCTCCAAATGATCAGCTGTAAAGATGTGGTTTTGTTTTTATATCTTGCCTCTGATATTTTGCAAACTGTTACTTCAATGAGTTCATTTATTCTATTCCCATCAGTAGCATTTCGCTTTAAAATAGTCACTAACCATACCTTCCTCTTTTGAATCTGAATGAATATGTATTATTTCTACAATTTATCATGACTTTATCCTCTAATACTTTTTTCTGCATACCAGTTTTTCATTGTATTTCTTGTACTGTGTTTCTCCAAAAAGAAGGCTGGATCTTATTTTCTTTTGACCCCCCCAAAAAACAGCTAGGCCTTCTTTTTGAAGGGTTCTAATTATTGACTCACCTCACGGCAGTGGCACTGACTGATCTGACCTAGGCTCCCTTAACAAGCAGGAGGCAGGTATTGGTCCCGGCAAAACCTCCTTTATTTACATGACTGTGAATTACATTCATTCACAGTCAGCAAGGTTTGTCCAAACAGTTTTGCAAAGAAATATTTCTCAACATATCTTATTTCATTTGGCAAGCTGCCACGTAACTTTTTTCCAACAGCAGTACAAGGCAAAACTTGGCACAGAGTCTCTCAGAGTCGCAGAATGAACAAATTATTTCCTGCAAAAGCCCACTCCCTGTTCGCTCTGTTTTTATTTCCTATGGGAGGGGCCAATTACCTCCAAGTTGTGGCTTTACTCCCAAGTCGACCCTGCTTTCTGAGTTGTTCTTATCTTCTGGCAGCTCTGTGGATGCGCACATTAGGAACGGGCTCCAGCTGTTCCTCTGCCTCACTGCTATCTAACTCCCTCTCTGCCTCTGACACAGAGCCCTCCTCCGAGCTTTCCCCAGACAGGCCTAAGTTCCTCCCCAACCTCCTCACTGTCTGACTCTGCTGCCAGCTTTGCTGGCTGCGGGTGGGCCACAGCACTGACAGCCCTGCCCAGCTTCTTCTGCAGCCACTTGCCACCACTTGCACGCATTGCTCTGGCCTCTGTTTCACTTTCAGATGCCTTCCAGAAGCCCTTTGCAGCTGATAATAGAGCTCTGGATTGTTCCAGACCTCTGTTATCAGCTGCAGATACCTTCTGGAAGGCATCTGCAGGTAAAACAGAGGTTGGCGGCAAGTGGCTGCAGAAGAAGCAGCCACAGAAGAAGGTGAGGCAGGTGTCGGGATGTGTGAGTCCTTGTAAGTAGGGCAGCTCCACCTCCCATCTCCACCCTGGCTTATTTTTTACCTGTGTGCCTTGCCCCACCCCTGGGTGGGGTCTTAATTAGGGCTAGTTTTGTGGGTGGGGCTGAATTTGATCGCATGCACTCAAAAATGAGCTAGGCCTTCTTTTCAAAGTGGGTCGTCTTTTTGGAGAGACATGGTATTTATATCCTACTGTCCAAGAGTTTAAGACGGATTTCATGAGGATCTCCCTTCAATCATATAGATCTCCTTTTACAATATATTGGTTGGTGTCGTACAGTATCAAGCAGAAACCTATTTGTAAATGTTATGATTCACCAAATTAGTTGCTATAAAAAATTCTATTATTTTTTTAAAAGACATGCTTGTAATTATATGTATGTATAATATTAGAATAGTATGTATAATAATGCATGTGTATATTCCAATATGTATTCATACATGTATGCATGCATGTATTCTCTCAGTGTTCATTAGGTATTATTCATATCTTAGACTATAATTTATAGACAATATACTCTAGTTATCAAATTATATTTTCTTCCATTGGCAGAGATGACACTATTTATTACTGTTTTCATTACCTAGTTAAACCTGCAAGCTTTAGAACCTCTAACTTCAAAAACAAAATAGAGCCATGAGACAGAAGAAATGAGATCCAACTGATATATTTAGATACCGCATATCACCTAAGAAATAATTTCAGTATTTTTCTCCCTACATTCAAGTCACCTTCCCTGGGGCCCTATTAAAGCAAACAGCTGGCTTGATTCTTTTTGAGAAGGATGGTCTGTATGATCTGGGCCAAATTCCAAATTCCTTAATGAATGGGAAAGGGAGACAAAAGTCCTCAGAGAAGATGTTTTTTCTTTCCGCACTTTCTCTCTCACCATCCTTCAGGTTCTATCAGCTGCTTAACATCACCCGGGACACAAGACTTCTTTGATTACAAAACAAAGAATTTATTTCTGAGTCCACGTCATGCAAATGAAATGTTAAGTCTACATTCTCCTGGGGCAGTTAATAAGTGTAAGAAGCTCATTAATCACGCCCTCTAAAAGTGCATAACTGTTGAAGCTATGCACAAGTTACTAGCCACACTGAATAGCTGCTTCAAAGAGAAATTTCTTGAAGTGTTGAATTGAAAATTGGGTAAGTGTTCTTCCTGTATAGGCAGATACTATATGAGGTTGTGACCTTGCTAATTGCATTTAATAGCTCAACAAATTTTCAATAAAATTTCTGTGAAACACAGTGTTTGCCCCATTGCCTCCAACCTATTTCCTCCAGCAAAATATTCCTATAGGAAGTTGGGAATATGGTTCAGAGGTTATTCTAACCATTATTTAAGGAGGAGGAGCTGGTGGCAACTATGGTGAGGAGGAGGGGATTTGCACAAATCCATTTTGTGTGACAATTATGTCCATTTCTTCGACTGGGAAGCCCAGATTGGGATCATTCTTAATCATTTTATTTATTTGTTTATTTATTTATTAAATTTTTATACCGCCCTTCTCCCGAGGGACTCAGGGCGATTTACAGCCAAAATAAAAACGACAGCAATATACACATAAAACCATGAATTAAAAAACTTATTACACAAATGGCCGAATTAAAACATTTAGAATAAAACCCCATAAATTATAAAATATTAAAACATTAAAACTAATTAAAATCCTATGCCAGTCCATTTTGTATCTGGTTTACAAGAAATACTACTGCTATTACTACTACTACTACTACTAGTAGTAGTAGTAGTAGTAGTAGTAGTAGTAGTAATAATAATAATAATAATAATAATAATAATAATAATAATAATAATAATAATAATAATAATAATAATAATAATAATTGGATAATGCCTGTATCCAAAAAGTCATGGGAACATAAAGTGGAAAAAGTTATAGAAAGTGAGAAGGTGTGGGACTTTCGAATACAGGCGGATTGTCACTTGGAACACAACACCCAGATATCATAGTTGTAGAAAACCAAAACGTACAATTTATTGACATCACAGTACCAGGAGATGCCAGAGTCGAAGAAAAAGAAGTGGAAAAATCATGAAATATCGCGACCTGGCCATAGAAACTACACAGCTATGGATGAAACATGTAACAGTAATACCCATTGTCACTGGGCACTTGGTACCATTGTCCAAGAATTTTATAAGATACATCAACAAATTGCAGCTTCCTGCAATAACACCAGCGGAACTGCAAAAAACTGTGCTACTTGGAACATTATACATCTTAAGAAGGTACTTGGTTGATAAGACGGTCGCAGCAACCCGTATCAACCATTAGCACCAGCCAATGGTATTTGTGATGCATTTTTGAATGTTCAGTTGACTGAGATTCATGTTTAACGAATAAAGATAAATAATAATAATAATAAACCTCCGATGCACTGATTGGATATTGTATGGCCATGAATTCCTATTGAAAAGATTCTTCTTATTTATTTATTTATTTATTTAATCGTATTTATATACCGCCCTATCTCCCAAGGGACTCAGGGCGGTTTACAGGCACTAAAAACAGATAAATAGAATATAAATACAATATAAAACATTTAAAAAACTTATTCTAAAGCCCGTCCAATTAAAAATAGAAATAAAACCCAATTTAAAACCCAAAATTTAAAATCTAGCTCAGTCCTGCACAATTAAATAAGTATGTTTTAAGCCCACGGCGGAAGGTCCGAAGGTCCGAAAGCTGACGAAGTCCGGGGGGTAGATCGTTCCAGAGGGTGGGAGCCCCCACAGAGAAGGCCCTTCCCCTGGATGTTGCCAGTCGGCACTGCCTGGCCGACGGCACCCTGAGGAGTCCCTCTCTGTGAGAGCGCACGGGTCGGTGAGAGGCATTCGGTAGCAGCAGACGGTCCCGTAAGTAACCCAGCCCTATGCCATGGAGCGCTTTGAAGATAGTTACCAAAACCTTGAAGCGCACCCGAAAGGCCACAGGCAGCCAGTGCAGTCTGCGCAGGAGAGGTGTCACATGGGAGCCACGAGGGGCTCCCTCTATCACCCGCGCAGCCGCATTCTGAACTAACTGGAGCCTCCGGGTGCTCCTCAAGGGGAGCCCCATGTAGAGAGCATTGCAGTAATCCAGACGAGACGTCACGAGAGCGTGAGTGACCGTGCATAGGGCATCCCGGTCTAGAAAGGGGCGCAACTGGCGAACCAGGCGAACCTGGTAAAAAGCTCTCCTGGAGACGGCCGTCAAATGATCTTCAAAGGACAGCCGTCCATCCAGGAGAACGCCCAAGTTGCGCACCCTCTCCATTGGGGCCAATGACTCCCCCCAACAGTCAGCCGCGGATTTAGCTGACTGTACCGGGATGCCGGCATCCACAGCCACTCTGTCTTGGCGGGATTGAGTTTGAGCCTGTTTCTCCCCATCCAGACCCGTACGGCTCCAGACACCAGGACAGCACTTCGATAGCTTCGTTGGGGTGGTTCGGTGTAGAAAAGTACAGCTGAGTATCATCCGCATACAGCTGATACTTCACACCGAAACCACTGATGATCTCACCCAGCGGTTTCATGTAGATGTTAAACAGAAGGGGTGAGAGAATCGACCCCTGCGGCACCCCACAAGTGAGGCGCCTCGGGGACGACCTCTGCCCCCCTGTCAACACCGACTGCGACCGGTCGGAGAGATAGGAGGAGAACCACCGGTAAACGGTGCCTCCCACTCCCAATCCCCCCAACCGGCGCAGCAGGATACCATGGTCGATGGTATTGAAAGCCGCTGAGAGGTCTAATAGGACCAGGGCAGAGGAACAACCCCTATCCCTGGCCCTCCAGAGATCATCTACCAACGCGACCAAAGCCGTCTCCGTGCTGTAACCAGGTCGGAAACCGGACTGGAACGGGTCTAGATAGACAGTTTCATCCAGGTGCAAGGGAAGCTGATATGCCACCATATTTCTACAACCTTCGCCGCAGCGAAGGTTGAGACCGGACGATAATTACCTAAAACAGCCGGGTCCAGGAAGGCTTAAGGAGGGGCCTCACCACCGCCTCTTTCAAGGCGGCCGGAAGACACCTCCACCAAAGAAGCGATCAGAATCGCCTGAGCCAGCCTCGTGTCACCTCCCGAGTGGCCAGCACCAGCCAGGAGGGGCACGGGTCCAGTAAACACGTGGTGGCATTCAACCTACCCAGCAACCTGTCCATGTCCTCGGGAGCCACAGGGTCAAACTCATCCCAAATAATGTCGCCAAGACCACCCTCGAGCGTCTCACCCGCATCACCGCAATCTTGGTCCAGACCATCCCGAAGCTGAACGATTTTATCGTATAGATAACCGTTAAACTCCTCAGCCCGTCCCTGCAATGGGTCATCCCGCTCCCCCTGATGAAGGAGGGAGCGAGTCACCCGAAACAGGGCGGCCGGGCGGTTATCTGCCGATGCAATGAGGGAGGAGGCGTAGCTACGCCTCGCTTCCCTCAATGCCACTAGGTAAGTCCTAGTATAGGACTTCACTAGTGTCCGATCAGCTTCCGAACGGCTAGACCTCCAGGAACTCTCTAGGTGTCTTCTCTGGCGCTTCATCCCCCTCAGCTCCTCGGAGAACCAAGGAGCCGGTTGGGCCCTGCGCCGGGTCAGAGGCCGCAAAGGCACGACTTGGTCTAAGGCCCCCGCCGCGGCCCGTTCCCAGGCCGCCACAAGTTCCTCAGCCGAGCCGTGAGCCAGACCCTCAGGAAATGGCCCAAGCTCCGTCCGGAACCCATCCGGGTCCATCAGGCGCCTGGGACGGAACCAACGTATCGGCTCCGTCTCCCTGCGGTGGTGAATGGCGGTCAGAAAGTCCAGGCGAAGAAGAGAGTGATCTGACCATGACAAAGGTTCAGTGACTATTTCCTTTAAGTCCAGATCTCTCAACCACTGACCAGAGAGAAAAATCAGGTCCAGAGTGCCACCCCCAATGTGAGTAGGGCCATCAATTACCTGGGTCAGGTCCAAGGCCGTCATGGAAGCCGTGAACTCCCGAGCCGCTGTCGATGACGGGCCGGAAGGTGGCAAGTTAAAGTCCCCCATGACTAAAAGTCTGGGGGTCTCAACTGCCACCCTGGCCAGCACCTCCAGGAGCTCGGGCAGGGCAGCTGTCACGTAGCAAGGAGCCAGGTACGCGATCAGCAAACCCATCTGACACCTATGACCCCATCTCACAAAGAGGGATTCGCACCCGGCAATCTGAGGCACAGTGGTCTCCCTCGGCTCTAGACTCTCTCTAATCACAACCGCCACCCCACCACCCCTACCCTGGGCCCTCGGTTGATGGAATGCACGGAAACCCGGCGGGCACATCTCCACGAGGGGCACACCCCCTTCCGTGCCCAACCAGGTCTCCGTAATGCCTATAAGGTCCGCGGAACCCCCCTGAATAAGATCACAAACAAGGGGGGCTTTGTTCACCACGGACCGAGCATTGCACAACATCAACCGAAGGCCCGGGCTCTGAGGATCCTGACCATCCGGGGAACGGGAGAAGTCCAAGGGGTCGGAGCGCGTGATCGCTTTCAGACATCGAGCACGCGCTCCCGAAACTTGGTATGACCAAGTTATATTTTTATATTTTTATATTTTTAATGTGTGCGTGAAGATTATTTTACAGGTTAATATATCCTTAGTCAAGGTTGTACTAGCATTGAATATGCATCTTGAAGGTATGTGGCAGTCTCATGGTAGGCATGATTCATACAGCTTCACTATTTGCAATGACATATCGAAAAAGACGTCAGCTTTTCATCACTGTTTTCTTATTTTCTGAGGATCTTTTGATATCCTTTTATCTCTTGCAAGGCATCTAGGTTGTAATATAACTCAGCTTAGTGTCAACTTACACTCATATGTAATAAAAGTCACATCTTCCAAATTACTTTAAAAGCAGTGTTAAAAGTTAAGTCTCTTGTGATGAAGAATTTTACACTGCATTTCAATGAGACTTTTAAAACCTCACCTTTAATTGATGACATTCTCACTCATTATTGTGATAATTGAAATTGTTTTTGATTCAATATTGAAGGCGATAAGAAAATAAGTAGAAAAATAGGTAACCAAAAGTGGTAGAACAGCTTTTTGTTTCTATCAGTAGTTATAAACAGTGAAACTCATTTAAAACAGATCAATATCAAACAGCAAAAGGTTAAGCATAGTGCAAAAGGATGTTGTTAGAGTCTTGTTGTGATCCAAACCTTAAGATGGACATTGTATTATTTCTGGCATTGCCTGATATTAATATGTATTTTAGTCAGTGGTGGGTTTCAAAATTTTTTACTATCGGTTCTATGTGGATTGGTGGGTGTGGCATGGCTTGGTGGGTATGGCTTGGTGGGCGTGGCAGGGGAAGTATACTGTAAAATCTCCATTCCCACCCCACTCCAGGGGAAGGTTATTGCAAAATTTCCTTTTCCTCCTGATCAGCTGGGAATTGGGAGGCAGAGAATAGATGGGGGCTGAGCCAGTGAGAATATTTATTATCGGTTCTCTGAACTACTCAAAATTTACACTACCGGTTCTCCAGAACTGGTCAGAACCTGTTGAAACCCACCTCTGATTTTAGTCCACAACTACAATTATACTTTTATTAATGGACTTGATGATTTATGTACCTTTTATCTTTTAAGGCTTACTTTTTGATTTTTTAATTAAAGGAATTTATTTTGAAGATCTGGTATTTTACATATTATCTACAAACAAAATTTTATTTATTTTATTATTTTATTTTATTATTTTTATTTTATTATTTTATTTTATTTTAATATTTTATTTTATTATTTTTTGCATGGCCACTCATCTTACCAAGTGAGTCTGGCCAGCAAACAAAATTTAAAAAGTACAAACATTTAAAATAATACAAACATTAAAATACATCACAGCTGAGAATATTTTAAAAAATCAATCATAATGACTTCATGTATACTCAGCATCCTGTTTTCCATATTCAGGTGTTATATTTTTAGATCTATATTTAAAGAACCTTAGATATAAAGTCCTTCATAAAATACAGCTCTGGGCAGCTCTGACTATCTACAATATATAATAGCTTGATTGATGTCATACATTGTCTATCTTAGAAAATACATAAAACATCCAACTAAACTAACTTTACAATTAAGATCTAATGGCTTCAACTAAGTGATGGCGCAGTGGTTAGAATGCTGTATTGCAGGCTAATTCACTGCTTACTTCCAGGATCCTGACTGGCTCAAGGTTGACTCAGGCTTCCATACTTCCAAGATCGGTAAAATGAGGAGCCAGATTGTTGAGGACAATATGCTGACTCTGTACACCATTTAGAGAGTGCTGTAAAGCATTATGAAGCAGTATATAAATCTAAGTTCTATTTCTATTACTAAGTGGACAGCAATACTACATCTGAAAACTGATTGGGAACTGATTTTTTTTTTTTAAAAAAAAGATAGATCTGGAGAAGGGAAAATTATGGTGTTTTTATATATTTGACTGTTACAGATTGCATGACACACTCATTCTACCAATATATACATAGTGTACAACTTAATTCACAACATTTTTAGAAGAACTTTCTCAATATGCTTCTCTTTTTATAAAGGAAATGAGAAAAGTTGATGATTTTTCAACTTTTTGTTTCCTCTTCTTTATTTCTAGATTGTTTTAACCCCCCAGTAATAAAGCAATCAAAATATCACAAACAATACTAGCAGATATTATGAGAAAAGTTCATTAGCTAACATGGTAATGGATTTTTCTTATGCTAGACATTACTGTGGCATTTTGATTGCTTTATTATTCTATCCAGGCAGCAAATAGTTTAATTTAACACAATGTATTTTGGCAATGCTTGAGGGAATTCTATGAGTTATACACTATCAATATCTGTTGCAGAGTCTCGGTTTAATATCTAGCAATATCCATTTAATCATTCATGCAGGATACAAAGTATACCTTGCTTGCTTTTATCTATTAAAGTAGTTTTATTTCTATTTCTCATTCTTGGCAGATACTAAAACATTTTCCTTAACCGGCTGTATCTACACTAGCTTGTTATATGTAATTTTGGAAATTAAAAATCTGCAGGACTATCTGGCTGGCTAGCTCTTTTTCTTCCCCTTGGGAACACATGTGTTACAGTCAAATTACAAATCATTAGATGCTTTGTCATGTTTTCAGATCAGTGCCTTTTAGAGGATTTGGGACTGAAGGATAAGTCTGATGATTTACTGCTCAGTCTTATTTCACATTCTTTCTGTCAAATGTTGACATTCAGTGTCATCGTTTATTTTCTCTTTCTCTCTTTAGCATTCATTAAACTAGCAAGACTAGAATCTATTTGCTTATGCCAAACATGATAACTGAAAAGTTGAAACATGAAATTTGAATCAGTAAGCCCAGCCAATTTCCGCAATCCTTTATCTGGATATAAAATCGTGTCTTAAATTGATATTTATTTATTTATTTGCATGTAAAAAGGAACACTATCTACTTCTCACTGTATCCAATGGAACTTAAATGGGCTTTGTGGAAGTTGCTGCTACATATTATATTTATCTCTTCTTAAAAAAATAGAATAATTTTCATGCTCAAAGGACCACCCCGTTAATTTCTGTAATCTAGCAGAGAATGTTTGCCTTATGTGTTTAAAATGTACATTTTATCATTCATTAATAATTTTGTGTTTTTTATTGTCATTTTATTGTATTTCTAACTCTCTGTAAACTGCTCCAAGTCAGTGGGAGGTATACAATTGTAAAAACTAATCAATTATTTGATCAATCAGTCAATCAAATTTCAATTCTTTATAGGCTGAGACAAGAGTTTAAAAGTTATTTATTTCCTGCTTTTATTATTTTTAGTCACAATAATGGTGAACGAGGAGACTTAGGGCTGTTGCAGTGATCACAAGATTGCAACTTGGCTACTTGGTAACTGGTTCACAATTACAACAGTCACAACATCTTGTGCTTGCATGATCACTACTTATAATCTTCACAACTGGCTTCCATCAAGCAAACTCAAAGGGGAAGCTAGGAGGATGTAGCAAATAGCAACCACATGATGTCACACCTAACAACTGTATAGGATTCTCCTAACTTCAACTGGAATGTCAAAACTGCCTTTGTAAGTCAGTACTGTCATGTGACGTTGGACTTTATGACCATGTTACTCAGAAATGAAATTCCTAGTCCTGATTACCATTGTTTACTGAGGATGATCTCAATTGCACTACCAGAAAGGCTGAACAAGGGAAAAAAATGTTTCTGAATTGTGGAACTGCAGAAAATTACTAATATTTTTTTAAAAATGTATTTGCCTGGCTTTGGACATGCTGATATACATTTGTGAAAACTCAAGCAGTTTTTGACAATCCTGACAAAATGATGTTCTGTTGTGTCTCACAAAAAGGAAGTGATTGAATAACAACAATACTGTTAAATACTGTTAAAGAAGAAATGTGGCAAAAGCCACAGCATTTAAGCTTATACACAGCCCCTAGCAATTTACAGCACTCTTTTGGTAGTTTACAATGCTGAAGCATATTTGTCTTATTGCCCCTAGCAATCTGGGTCCTCATTTTACTGACCTCAGAAGGATGGAAGGCTAAGTCAACCTTGAGCCCCATCAGAATTGAGCTCCAGGTAAGGGGAGAGTTTGCTGGCAATACTGCCAGCACTTTAACCACTGCATTACCAGGGTTCTTGTATATATTAAATAGATTTTTTTTTAAATAGCAAACTTGGGTGGCCCTGTTGGACTGAATTTACTAATAAAAGAAATAGAATGTGATATTCTATTATTTCCAAAAGAATGTGAAAAAAATCTGGAAAAGGTAATCCAGCTCTTTTAAAATGTTTATTTTAGTTAACAATCTGAAAATATTTATAGTCTGAATACAGTTTTGAAACAGCAAATTTCAAATTATTTAGAGTACAGAATTTCTGATGCTAAAAAGCAGAAAACAGTACTCAACTTATGTAAACAAGACAGCTAGTATCAGTGTCACGAAGGATCATTGAATATGTCTCTTCACTGTGCAACAGTGAGACATGATTCTCCCCTACATATCTTTACCTTTTCTTATAGGCATTAGTATTCAAATAACCCTAGGCTGATGAAAAGGATAAGCCAACTGAAAGAACATGGAACAAATGGCAGCTAATGTGATCTTTAGTTTGCAGTTTGACTGAATAGCAATTTCTCTTCCTCCTTCAGCACATTTCCAGTATACAGATAACCAATGCTACTTTTTAAATAGAAAACAAATTTATTGGAAAACAAGCATATAATCATTATTTTGAGTATTTTTTTTAAATACCCAGGACGTCTTTGACTTTTTAGACCCATGCAACTGAATTTGAAGCCAGTGTCCTGTAGCTCACTTTGTTAGGATTAAAAAAAAAAATTGGAGTGTGTGCGACACTGCAATCTCCATCCAGCAATGGGATAAGACCAGGTTCCCTCTGCAGGAATTTGGGATGACTACAAGCAAGCAGCAACAAGGGGTATGTTTACAGTTTTATGTCAGACTCTGTCACACTTCTGTCACTTCTCCTAAAGTGTAAGTGTGGCTTGGAAGGTGTTTTGTGCTGAACAAAGCAGAAATACTTATTAGTGTTCTTTTTCAGCAATGACTAATGCCCAGAAGAGGTACAAATCACAACACCTATCCTGAGGCAGCAAATCAATCAGATGTCTTCAGAAAAATCATAGTTAAAGAGGCGGTTTGTTATAATTTGTTATCAATGACTGTACATTATCACCACCATCTCAAAGTGGGAGTGTTGCCTCTTTATTTTAAAGGAGTGAAATGGCAGTGCCTGAAATAACCATCACATTACTTTGGCCAATATGGAATAAACTTGTCACTGCTTAAAAGGGTTGACTGATAGAATAATATACTCCCCAACATCAGTTTTAAAACAATATTTAATTACTGAAGAAGGGAGGGAAGTAATGCAAAGTAACGGATCCATCTTTAAAAAATCATTTTGGAATACATTGGGAAGGGGAGGTCTAGAACTGAAAAGAAATTAAAATTTGGATAATCTAACTGAAGGAGAATCAAATGAGAGTAGGTTAAGTGAAAATGGGGATGAGAAATGGAAGCAATAAATATTTAAGAGCTGCTATCAGTTACTTGGACTCTGGAGTCACATATTTTAGAAAGGAAGAGAACTGAAATGTAGGCCTATTGGTTGCTGTAAATCTATGTTCTAATTCACAAATGGCATTTTCTTATATGACCTCAAAACATTTCTACTGAAGAGAGTCAGGATTCTTTTCAGAAATGGTTAAAGATCATTTACTAAAATTTATTCTGAGCCTGTAAATTTCGATAGCAGTACTGACTCAAACTGTCCCTGAGATCAATGTTTCACCCATCATTTTGTCCTTTCTGTCTATGCACTATTTATTTATGTTTTACAATTTATTTCCAATATTACGGTTAGGAAGACAGACAAGCCACTCTGGAACTAATAGCCTTTGATAGTACTTTTTTTTCCCCAAAGGCCCAACCATCTTCCAAATTATATATCATGGTAACTTCAAAATGGCTAAAGATAAAGCAAATCATTCGCTATTTAAAGCATAGCTTGCTTTATTCTCTCCTTCATGGATTACTGCCTTGTCGTGGTGAAGGGGCTTGCATAGCTCAATGAAGCTATGAGCTATGCCATGCAGACCACCCAAGACGTACCAGAGAGTTCTGACAAAATGTGATCCACTGGAGAAGGAAATGGAAACCCACTTCAGTATCTTTGCCATGAAACCCCATGGACAGTACCAAAAGGAAAAAAGATATGATGCTGGAAGATGAGCCCCTCAGGTTGGAAGGTGTCCAATATGCTACTGGGGAAGAGCAGAGAGCTAGTACTAGTATCACCAAAAAAAGTGAAGCGACTAGGCCAAAGCCAAAAGGACGCTCAGCTGTGGATGCATCTGGTGGTGAAAGGAAAGTCCAATGCTGTAAAGATTTATTCTCCATAGGAACCTGGAATGTAAGATCCATGAATCAAGGCAAGCTGGACGTGGTCAAAAAAAAGATGACAAGACATCTTAGGAATCAGTGAACTAAAATGGACAGGAATGGGTGAATTTAATTCAGATGACCATCAGGTATACTACTGTGCGCAAGAATCCCTCAGAAGAAATGGAGTAGCCTTCATAGTCAATAAAAGAGTAGAAAAAGCAATAATGGGATATAATCCTCAAAATGACAGAATGACCTCAGTTCGAATCCAAGGCAAACCATTCAATATCACAGTAGTCCAAGTCTATGCCCCAACCACTGGTGCTGAAGAGGATGAAATTGACTGTTTCTATGAAGCCCTTGAGCACTTTATAGAATTAACATCAAAAATGGTGTCCTTATCATCAGTGATGGGATTCAAGTAATTTAACAACCAGTTCTCTGCCCTAATGCTTTCTTAAAACAACCAGTTTTTCAAACTGCTCATAAAGTTAACAACCGGTTCTCCCGAAGTGGTGTGAACTGGCTGAATCCCACCACTGCTTATCATCATGGGGGATTGGAATGTTAAAGTAGGAAGCCAAAAGATAACCGGAATAACAGGCAAGTTTGGCCTTGGAGTACAAAATGAAGCAGGGCACAGACTGATAGAATTTTGTCAAGAGAATATGATGGTCATAGCAAACACTCTTTTCCAACAATCCAAGAGATGACTCTACACATGAACATCACCAGATGGTCAACACAGAAATCAGATCAACTATGTGCTCTGCAGCCAAGGATGGAGAAACTCAATACAGTCAGTAAAAACAAGACCAGGAGCTGACTGTGGCTCAGATCATGAACTTCTCATTGCAAAATTTAGGCTTAAATTGAACAAAGTAGAAAAGCAATAATGGGATATAATCCTCAAAATGACAGAATGACCTCAGTTCGAATCCAAGGCAAACCATTCAATATCACAGTAGTCCAAGTCTATGCCCCAACCACTGGTGCTGAAGAGGATGAAATTGACTGTTTCTATGAAGCCCTTGAGCACTTTATAGAATTAACATCAAAAATGGTGTCCTTATCATCAGTGATGGGATTCAAGTAATTTAACAACCAGTTCTCTGCCCTAATGCTTTCTTAAAACAACCAGTTTTCAAACTGCTCATAAAGTTAACAACCGGTTCTCCCGAAGTGGTGTGAACTGGCTGAATCCCACCACTGCTTATCATCATGGGGGATTGGAATGTTAAAGTAGGAAGCCAAAAGATAACCGGAATAACAGGCAAGTTTGGCCTTGGAGTACAAAATGAAGCAGGGCACAGACTGATAGAATTTTGTCAAGAGAATATGATGGTCATAGCAAACACTCTTTTCCAACAATCCAAGAGATGACTCTACACATGAACATCACCAGATGGTCAACACAGAAATCAGATCAACTATGTGCTCTGCAGCCAAGGATGGAGAAACTCAATACAGTCAGTAAAAACAAGACCAGGAGCTGACTGTGGCTCAGATCATGAACTTCTCATTGCAAAATTTAGGCTTAAATTGAACAAAGTAGAGAAAAGCAGTAGGCCACTCAGGTATGAACTAAATCATATCCCTGATGAATATATAATAGAGGTGACAAATAGATTTAAGGAATTATATCTGATAGACAGAGTGCCTAAAGAACTATGGATAGAGGTTCGCAACGTTGTATAAGAGGTAGCAACTAAAACCATCCCAAAGAAAAAGAAATGCAAGAAAGCAAAATAGCTTTCTGAGGAAGCTTTTGTTGTGCCTCGTCCGCTTTCCCCGCAGCCGGGCCCGTCTTATCTGCTTCCGAACGCTGAGGAATGTCCTAGCATGCCTCCCGGCCCCAGCCCTGGCTCCATGCCCAGACAGGCCGAGGAAGAAGAAGCGCCTCCAGCCCTCAGCCCTGGCTCCATGCCCAGGCAAACGGAGCAACTAGACCCCTCCCCCTCCCCCACAGCATGTGAGCCTGAGGAAGGTCAATTACCAACAGCTGCAGACTGGAGTGACCCTCGCTTCAGGAGAATTGATAGGCGGCGTCAACAGAAGGAAGGGAGGGGCAGGTCTGGATAAGTGCTGAGTCATGGAGCCACACCCCATGGCCTATATAAAAGATTTGCTTTCTGGCATTCTCTGAGTCAGGCAAAGTCTACCTTATCTTGCTGAAGTCACTTTCTGGTCTCCTGCCTGCCTTGAGAACTTTGCTAGGACTTTGGCAGAGCTGCAGAGGCACGCCTGATTCGGATTTCCCTGACCCGGTCATCAGTGGAGGAGTGGGACACGACAGCTTTGCAAATAGTTGAGGAAAGAAGGGAAGCAAAAGGCAAGGGAGAAAGAGAAAGATACACCCAATTGAATGCAGAATTCCAGATAACACCTAGAAGAGATAAGAATGCCTTCTTAAATGAACAGTGCAAAGAAATAGAAGAAAACAATAGAATAGGAAGGACCAGATATCTCTTCAAGAAAATTGGAGATATGAAGGGAACGTTTCATGCAAAGATAGGCATGATAAAGGACCAAAATGGCGGGGACCATTAAGAAGAGGTGGCAAATTACACAGAACTATACAAGAACGAAGAGCTTAACATCCCTGATAACCATGATGGGATGGTCACTGACCTTGAGCCAGACATCCTAGAATGTGAAGTCAAATGGGCCTTAGGAAATCTGAGCAACAACAAAGCTAGTGGAAGTGAAAGCACTCCAGCTGCGCTATTCAAAATCTTAAAAAACAATGCAGTAAAAGTGCTACACTCAATTTGCCAGCAAATTTGGAAAACTCAACAATGGCCACAGGATTGGAAAAGGTCAGTTTACATTCCAATTCCAAAGAAAGGCAATGCCAAATGTTCAAACTATCACACCATTGCACTCATTTCACATGCTAGTAAGGTTATGCTTAACATCCTATAAGCTAGGCTCCAGCAGTATGTGGATCGAGAACTACCAGAAGTACAGGCAGGATTTCGAAAAGGCAGAGGAACTAGAGATCAAATTGCCAACATACGCTGGATCATGGAGAAAGCTAGGGAGTTCCAGAAAAACATCTACTTCTGTTTCATTGACTATGCTAAAGCCTTTGATTGTGTGGATCACAACAAATTGTGGCAAGTTCTTAAAGAGATGGGAGTACCAGACCATCTTATCTGTCTCTTGAGAAACCTATATGTGGGTCAAGAAGCAATAGTGAGAACTGGACACAGAACCATGGATTGGTTCAAAATTGGAAAGGAGTCCGGCAAGGCTGTATACTGTCACCCTGCCTATTTAACTTATATGCAGAGCACATCACGAGAAAGGCGGGGCTAGATGAATCAAAAGTTGGAATTAAGATTGCCGGGAGAAATATCAACAACCTCAGATATGCAGATGATACCAGTCTAATAGCAGAAAGTGAAAAGGAATTAAAGAGCCTCTTGATGCAGGTGAAGAAGGAGAGTGCAAAAGTTGGCTTAAAACTCAACATTAAAAAAACTAAGATCATGGCATCTGACCCTCTCAATTCCTGGCAAATACATGGAGAAGAAATGGAGGTGACAGATTTTATTTTTCTGGGCTCCAAGAGCACCGCAGATGGGGACTGCAGCCAAGAAATTAAAAAACGCTTGCTCCTGGGGAGGAAAGCTATGGCAAATCTAGACAACATACTAAAAAGCAGAGACATCACCCTGCCAACAAAAGTGTGTAGAGTCAAGGCTATGGTATTTCTAGTTGCAATGTATGGCTGTGAAAGTTTGACCATAAGAAAGGCTTAGCACCAAAGAATTGAGGCCTTTGAACTATGGTGTTGGAGAAGACTCCTGTGAGTCCCTTGGATTGCAAGGGGATCAAACTGGTCAGTCCTAAAGAAGATCAACCCTGATTGCTCTTTAGAAGGCTAGATCCTGAAGAAGAAACTCAAATATTTTGGCCAGCTAATGAGAAGGGGACAACAGAAAACGAGGTGGCTGGATGGAGTCACTAAAGCAGTAGGTATGAGCTTAAATGGACTCCAGAGGATGGTAGAGGATAAGAAGGCCTGGAGGAACGTTGTCCATGGGGTTGCGATGGGTTGGACACAACTTTGCAACTAACAACAAAAGTACTTTCCCCCCCCCCCCAAGACCCAAAACCATCTTTCAAATTATATATTATGGTAACTGCAAAATGGCTAAAGGTCTTAAGCAAATCATTCCCTATTTAAAGCACAGTTTGCTTTATTCTAACAGAGCTTCTAATTTCCTGCAGCAAAGTTCTGGACAATAATACATAGTTTTAGAGAAATAAAATTCCCATAAAAAAATAACCATGACTTATAATTTAATATTATATTCTACCTCCTTCCCTGGACTGAGTTGCAGCAAGAGTGTCATATAACACATAACCTATCTGATCCATGCCATGGATCTCCATCCTTCTACGTGTTCATTCAGGTGTCTCAGAATTCAGGTATCTGGGAATAGCTCCTCCAAAATGAGAGTTGTGTTTCTAGAGGGAGGGAGGTTGCCTCTCCCCATTGCTAAACTTTTAAATAAATTGCTTCACACTATTGGCTAATCTTGAAATATCTGTATTGTCTAATCCAATATTCCAATTCTTCTATTAAAACAGAGTTTATAATTTCTATGCTGGGAAAATCTGCTTCTATAATGTTGGCTGTATTCTCTACTAGCTGAATACCCGTGCTTCACTATGAAACTATGTGATTGGGCTTGATAAATCGACACTTATAGCTTGAAAATTAATGAGTAGTTACAATCGGCCTCTTCTCTCCCCTTCTCTTCTCAGCCTTTCCCCACAGAAGCCTATCCTATCCTATCCTATTTTCTTTCTTTCCCTCAGCCTTGCTCCACAGAAATGTCTCCTATCCTATCCCCTTCTTTCCCTCAGGCTTGTCCCACAGAAGCCTCCCCTATCCTATTCCCTTCTCTCCCTCAGGCTTGCCTCAGAGAAGCCTATCCTATCTCGTTCTCTCCAGAGTTATTTTCCGGTTGGGAGGGGGAGTAGAACATCTAACTAATTAGCATCAGAAAGTGTTAAAAATAATATAAGAAATACTAATGATCTGATGGTCATTTTGAAAAATCCTTTCTTAGTGAGCACCTAGAAGCCAAGAGGAACATATGTGCCAAATTTCAAGTTTGAAGGCTTTTTGGTTCTAGAGATTACGTGATCGTGGCATGAGTGGTTTTTGCGTATGTATGTATGTATGTATGTATGTATGTATGTATGTATGTATGTATGTACTCAGAGTGGAGGGAGGAGGCTTGAAACGTTTTCTTCCAGGCTGGGTTTTAGAACACAATCACTTTATACATTTCTAGATTAATTCCAATCATTAACTATAGTGGCAGATCCTTAGATTCTGTAGGCTCTGTTAGTGGTATGTCATGTCAATGGTTGCCTTATGGCCATTGCAATAACTCTTTCTCTAGAAACTCAATACTTTCATGGAAGACAAGGATTCACCTTGCTTAGATAAAATACTTCATTTTGGATACCAGCAATCTTAGTTATGCTGGTGCTTAGCTTTTTACAAAGGCTAACAATCTGGTGCTACTGATAGGTATGCCTTAAGATTTGAATAATGAGTCTATTTCTCTACCCTTTGGTTATAAATGATTTGCACTCTTTCTCAGGATGGCCACCTGGTTTACCCCAGTCTCTATTTAGAAAACAATACTTTCTGCTCCCAATTTCCCCATTTTCTGCCTTACATCTCATGCTAGAAATTTTTCCCTGGGTTCTTAAATGTCCTTTTTGCAATCTCTATCCTTAAGTTTGTACTTCAGCTGGTATTCCAGATGGCTCTCTTCAGGGAGCAAAATATGGTTGAGTACTTTTTTCATTAACTGATCCTTATATTAAGCTGAATTGTTGTGAACATCAGGAAAAAGTCAAGGGATACTTATTTATTCTGAAATAAACCCTGTTCTGTACAGAAAGGACAAAAATTCAATCCTTAATTATACTTTGAATCTTAACAGAAAATATAAATTCTGAAAGAAATAGAAAAACCCGCTGTAATTATGGGCTAATCTTTTCCTTAAAAAATGCAACAATTGAACAAATAAATTTATACATGCACATAAAGGCAAGATTTCAAGCAGAGAGAGATTAAGAAGTCTTTCTTCAACTTTTCAAATGCAGTTAAATGCCCATAAGAGAAGTGCAAAAATCACTGTTTTCTCCTACTCCCAGTTGAATCACTCACTCTTATCTCAAGTGCCAAATAAGTAGATTTAAAAGATCAACAACGTACAAGAAATAGCCAACATCACCCCTAACTACCATATTTCAAATTGTGGCTAAAATAACTGATTTTCAAGTTATTATATTTATTTATAACTTTAAACAAGAGGCAGAGATGAAGATCAGTAATGTGGAGTCTTTCTTATTTCCAAGTAATTTACTACACTGTAATATAGTGATTTCCCTCCTTCTTTTCTCTCGTTTTCTTCATTGGCTGCTCCTATGAATACCAATTATTCCAATTTAATCGGCTTTTTAATGCAGTAGGAGAGCTTTTGTGATAGGAAACTATCAACTTGAAAAGAGAAACTTGTTTCCCAAGTTGTGTTTTCTTGAAAGGCAGAGAAAAAGTATTATGTCCACAGCCTTGCATCATTTGTAAGTTAAACTCAGACAATCTCGCAGTCCAAAAGTAGCTCAGGGCACCTCATTAAAGATTAATTGTGTGTTTGGGGGAAGGGTGCCCATTGCCCTTACTTTCAATTTCCCTGCCAACTAACCAATGAGATGCCATTTCTTTGCTGGCTTCAGTTACCCAACTGTCTCACTGAGATGTGAGAAGTTGCCATAATGGAGCAGTTCTACAGAACAGATATTTGGCATTTTCTTTAAGCAGAGTTCAATGTTAATAGGATAAAAAGAAAAAGAAAAGAAAATACATGTTAACTCAAAGAGGCAAATAACCTTGCAATTATGAAGATTCCAGCTTCTCTCCTTTTTTTTCTGAAAAACTGACCCAAAGTATCCAGAGCACCTCCAAATCTGTTGACTAAGTGGAGTTGCCATATTTTCCGGAGCTACCTCCTAAAAACAACCACATCCTTCTGGTCCTGCTCTTCCTCTGCCCTGACTGCTACTACGTGTAGTGCTCACTTACTGAATGTATCATTTAATGCTTGTTCAAAGTTATGACAGCACTGAAGAAGTAACTTTATTGCCTCATATTTACAAGCCATGAAGCATTTCCAGAGTCATGTGAACACCATTTATGTACTTCACAACTGGCTGGCAACAAGCAAAGTCAATGGAGGAGGTAGCAGTAAAATCAGTTGCAGTCATATGATCTCTCACTTAATGACTGCAACAATAGTGACATGGTAACATCATCATGGTTTGGTGATGTTTAGTTTAGTGACTTCAGTGTTTAATGACAGAGTTTCTAGTTCCAACTGTGGTAGCTAAGCCCAGTTTCCCCGCCTTATATATTTTTTTTTGTTTGTTTATGCTCTGCACGTTATATTAACAAGCTGAAATGCAGAAACAGAAATTTATCAATACAATTTTTTTGAACGAACATTTATGATGTCACCAAAATGGCAGCTGTCAGTTGCATAACAGCACTGTTTCAGGTGAGTGAAACCTGCTGGTACCGCTTTTGTGGCTCGCAGAGTCTTTATGAAGGAAGGAAATTTATGAATGAGGAAAACATTTCACTATGGGGTGAAGGTGGGAGAATGTCTAAAGAAGCAACCTTAAGCTTTGCAAAAACTGAAAGCACACCTAAAAAAGAAAAAGGAAACACCCACCCCAAATGCAACTTGAATTTTTGCACTGGGGCTCTCAGCATGCCATGCAGAGCCCAATATGGCTCACAAGCTGTAATAACCTGCATACCCTGCATTGAATGTATGAAGCAAGCAAAGGACTGAGATCTTCTAGTAGTAAAATAGACACCAATCAGTACAGCTAAAACTTGAGTCAAACCTGAGAAACCAAGTCAAATAGGTACCTTACAAATCAGCAAATAGTCTGTACAATTATTACATAGGTAGTCCTTAATTTACAGCCACAATTTGGATCAGAATCTTGGTCGTTGAGTAAAGCAGTTGTTAAGTGAGATGTCTTATGACTGCATCACTCAACGAACACAATCCCAACACTCCTGGTTGTGGTCATTAAGCAGTCTCACAGGTTGTTAAGCAGATGGAGTGCCAGGTGAGGAGCACTGGGTACCTCAGGGGTTGGGGATTCTGGGATATTTTACGCAGAAGGATTTTCAACCTCTGAGTGAAGAGATAATCATGGGTAGCCTGCACTGGGCTGCCCAACCTGCCCAAGGTACTCTTATCTTTATTATACTGCACTGCCCCTCTGCTTGGATTTTGGCTCCCTCTTGTCTCTGTAAGTTGGTTGAAAGAGAGTTCCCTCTTCTACCCCTCAACTGGGCAAAGAACACTATTCTTTGGGATTTGAACTCTGCTTCTATACCCCATTGATTGAGATAAGTTCCAGGACCTCCTTTAAGTGATTCAGCCCCACTGGCTGGCAGCTCTATCAGCCAGCTCCCGAAGATGAAAGGGAATCCTCTTGGCAGGTGGTGGCAGCTTGCAACCTTCCCTGTCAGCTTCTCTATTGACTTGTTGGGGAAACTGGAAAAAAAGATTCCATGGTGCTTGTTGGGGAAGGTGGCAAAAAAATACAGGGTGCTTGGCAACTAGTTGTAAGTACAAGCAGATCTACAAGCATACAGATTCTGGTCACATGTCCAGTGGAGAGGTGGTTCAATATTTTGCGATTAGAAGTGTTTTAGGAACACCTTTTCTGAGGCTGTCATAATTCCAGACCATTGTTAAACAATGAATTAACTTGAGGACTACCTGTGTAGTTCAGACATACTTTGCTGGGGTTATATTTGTATTCCACTGATATAGGAAAAGCAACCTAAGATGAAATGCAGGAAAACAAGAGTGTATGTTGCAACCAGGTCTATTTCTGTCTAGATCATTCACAACTTACTGATGACTGTGGTACCCTTGTCACTCAATCAATCTACATGCGTACAATCTGATGCAGCCCACAGCCTAATTTCATGCAGTCCCTGATCTGATTCCAAATTCAATTTATCAAGCAGCAATTTAAACTTCTGACAAAAGCAATCTGTTCCTTTTCTTGCTGGCTGCTGTGTGAGGAGAAAGAGAGAAAAGAAAAGGGTCTCGCAGAAAGAAGAACATGATGAGGACACTGGCATTTCCCCTCAAGGTTTACACATGCATGCCCCATACATGCATCCAAATGTAGAATGCTAATGCTATGCCTATCCTACGTAGCAATACACTATTGTTCAGTAAGGTAGTAGTAGTGGTGGGGAACATATTGTTCTTGCATCAGAACAGGTTTTTCATAGAGAATATAACTTGTTTACAAATGTATTCATATCATGATATTAAGGTGTGGTTCATGTTCATCTTCTGCATACTATTTTTTTGGAACCTGTAAACAAACCCGAATCACTATCGTTTCTCCCTCCTGATTTTGAAAAAGAGAAGAAAGAAAGTTGTACAGAAATTCTCATCTGCAGTCTGCTTAAAGTCCATGCAATTTTGATGGTGTATAAATGCCTTCTGGGGGTTTATTACATAAAATGTCTTTAAGAAGGAAACAAGAACAGGGAAAAGGGATATTAGCATTATTGCAGCTTTATTTTATTATGTTTGCACTACCAAATCTGCCACAAATGTCTAAGGTTATGAAACTTAGTAAGGAATGTTGGAGGAAGTGGAATATATTGCTGCCTTTAAGCATTTCCTTGAATACTCTCCATGTAGTTCAGTTTTATTAATAAATTTTAAAAATCACTTGCACAAAAAGTCTTCTCAGTATTTAACCTCCAGATTTCAGTAAAAATTAGTATTAATTTCTTAGCGTTTTAGAAAAATAATTGTAGGGGATATAGTTTAGTAAAGTCTGAAATACTACTACTAATACAATTATTAATTAATTTTAATATATAATTTTGGTCGAGGGGTTAAGGCACTAACCAGGAGACTGAAATTTAGTCCTACGTCAGGTATGAAAGTCAGCTGAATGACTTTATTCCAGCCACTCTTTCTCGGCTCAACCCATGTCACATTGGTTTAGGAAAAATAGGAGGAAGGGTATTAGGTATGTTCATTTATTTATTTTTTTATTTTTCGCATTTGTATACCGCCCTATCTCCCTAGGGACTCAGGGCGGTTCACAGCCAAATAAAAATACATATAAATACACAATAAAACATCCATTAAAAAACTTATTACATAAGGCCGAATGATTAAAAATAGCAATACAAATAATAAAACCTTGAGTTACCGTATATACTCGAGTATAAGCCGAGTTTTTCAGCACGTTTTTTGTGCTGAAAAACGTCCCCTCGGCTTATACTCGAGTATATACGGCTTATACTCGAGTTGTTTTTTTTTTTCCTTTTTTTCACATTATACCGGATGGTGCAAACTTGGCGGGCTTTTGCATTAGCGCGGGGAAGCCCTGCCGGTGCAGTGAGAGGGCGGGGCGGGGGAGCCGCCAGCCTTCTCGGCTGAGGGAGGGAGGCTTTCCCTGACCGGTAGCTGCCTCATTTCCCTCCCTCGGCTTATACTCGAGTCCCCAGTTTACCCCAGTTTTTTGGGGTAAAATTGGGGACCTCGGCTTATACTCGGATCGGCTTATATTCGAGTATATACGGTACTTATAAAAATAATAAAGACAGAATATGAAATAAATATTTTTTTAAAAAAAATGGATATGAATCGACATTCTTTTTAACTATCCAGAGTAAAAAGTTAGAACTAACTATGTTATTCCTGGATTAAGATGAAAAGAAATAATTTTTAGTAATGGTAAACAAGACTTGTTTTTAAATGAAATTAGATGTTGTGGTAAAATTTAAAGCTGTTCCATTTGTTTTATTCACAAATCAGAATTATAATTTAGAGATCAATCCTTGTACCAGCTACTCTGATATTACAATGGGACATTTTAGGATAAACAATTTCTGGATAACCTAGATGATCTTATTAATAGATACACGAAGCTACTGGAATAAGTAATTCATTAGTTTGTGGTGCAGTATCATTATTACACTGATGGATGTACATTACATTGCCCATTTGTACATTACCATATTGCCATGCTGACCATACTGTGAAATATTTTACCTGGAGTCTGGAAGATATAGGTCCTTGATGGAATAAAATTGGCTGAAACGAAGTCCAAATAATTGTTGATTATATGATTACATATAAATGCAATATATTCTGTAACTTGCAGCACAGTTTATGTCTGCTATGCATGGTCTACTACATGAAGGTCCAATAAGATGAGATTTCCCTGCAGGTTATACACTTAGGAAATGCATACATGAGCAAGCAAAGCCTGTCCTAACTAACTTGCCCTGAGCTGGAGCCTTAGAATCTAATTCCTGTCATTGTAGAAGAAATGGCAGCACCTGAGGGAAGACTAAAAAGGGGGATCAGCCTGGAATCCCTAAATAGTCACAAGTAAACCCCTTTGAGTGCCATTGACCCTTATCTAACTCTAAGCAGGTGCTGACAGTTAGTTGAGAAGATTCCTATAGATGGGCTTTTAGCAATAAATCAGCTTAATTAAACCTTCATATGTACACCTGGCCTTTTACGCCGCACAGTCATTTTGATCACTGATCATTTTTAATGAGGGATGATAAAAATTGATTTCTACACCTTTGAAAGTTCAGACATTTTTTTTTTTTGTTTTGTTTACATTTATACCCCGCCCTTCTCCGAAGACTCAGGGCGGCTTACAATGTATAGGGCAATAGTCTCATTCTATTTGTATATATTTACAAAGTCAACTTATTGCCCCCCCAACAATCTGGGTCCTCATTTTACCTACCTTATAAAGGATGGAAGGCTGAGTCAACCTTGGGCCGGGCTCGAACCTGCAGTAATTGCAGGCTTTGTGTTCTTAATAACAGGCCTTACCAGGCAGAGCTAAACCGGCCCTTCATGCTATTGTCCTATATTTTACTGTAGGAAAACCCATTATCTCTCTGTTTAGATGTTAGGCAAATCAAGCAGATATTTATTTTCCCAAGAATTATTCAATTCACTCTCTCTTCTCCCCCATTTTTCCTTCCATTATTGGCAGTATTTATAAAGATCTGTTGCTGGTGTGCACATACAATACCATGCTGTGCTGTGTTTTTCTTGCCTTGCCTTACCAAGTTCAACCAAATATCATTAGCACTTAGTCTTATATATCACTTTACAGAGCTTTACAGCCCTCTCTAAGCCGTTTACAGAGCCAGCACATTGCCCCAACGATTTGGGTCCTCATTTTACCCACCTCAGAAGGATGGAAGGCTGAGTCAATCTTGAATCTGGTGAGATTTGAACTGCCAAACTGGAGGCAGATGGCAGTCAGCAGAAGTAGCCTGCGGTACTGCACTCTAACCACTGCACCACCGTATATCGTGGCTCATATACCGTGGCTCCTGTTATATATGAGCCACCGTGGCTCATATAAAACAGGAATACAGAAAACACTGTGCATTACAAGATGAGAAAGGAACCAAGGTGGGTGGGAATGAACCAAGGAGAGAAATGCTGATGCTGCTGATACAAAAGCCAATTTACTAAAATCTAATAGCTTAAATCCATGGAATCATCCCACATGTTTTAGCATGTGGTGTTTCTGGTTTCTCTGTTTATTCCTGCTGAGATAAAAGACAGAAGAGAGAGATAAAACATGGCCTGCTTACTTCAGAAAGAGGTCCTTTGGAGACTCTACAAAATTGCTAATTAACCATCTGCACTACATATTACAACATCCCTCTAGAACAGAGGTCTTCAAACTTGGCAACTTTAAGACTTGTGGACTTCAACTCCCAGAATTCTCCAGCCAGCATAGCTGGCTGAAGAATTCTGGGAATTGAAGTCCACAAGTCTTAAAGCTTCCAAGTTTGGGGACCCCTGCATAGACCCTCTGGACAAAGCCTAGGTTCAAGAAGGCAGCTCAAGTTATTTTGCACATTATCTATTGGTGCAATATGTGCAGGACAGTTTATTTTCACACTTCAATTTGTTATATATTTTCTGTCCTCTCTCTTCCTCTTTTATTAATTTACAAAAAATGGCTATTTAGATATAATCCTAAAAGGAAGCTATGCAACAATATAAGGCTCCGCTTCCATTTTGTTATGGTTCTCTAGGTTAGTTAATTTTTTTGCCATCCGTCAAGCTTAATTTAAATAATTCTTAACGTTAATTCGAGTACTGTTTATTTTAAAATAATGCTATAATCTTATCAATTTTGTATCGCTTAATATACCACTTTTATATTTTAATATTTTGTAAAAGTCATTAATTAAAATATCTGTTCAAATCATCAAGATTCCTTTTTGCCTAATAACCTAAAGGGCAAGACTGTTTCAAATTAATGATGAGCATGTTAACATTAAAATTAATGAGCCTCAAAAATAAAACAAATATACATGCATATAGTGATGGATGAAAATGTAATTTCTTCAATATATGCATGATAACACAAAAAAGATTTTTATGGAACTGTATTACTGTATACATTTTCTTTTTTAATGGATTGTTAAAAGTAAATACTTGTATATTGAGAAGTGGAACATATTCCCAAAATTGTCTGCAACCCTTAAAACTTGTGAATAAATGTTAAATAGAAATGGAAACAAAAGAGCACATCTGAAAACAGTTAACTGAGTGAGCAAGCATAGTTGCTTTCACCAACACTGGTATTCAAATTAAAAAATGAAGTGACTATGTATCCTTAGTGTTGCACATAAGAAATAGGTTAAAACCCAGTGAATAGAACAATTATGAAAACCTTCTGACAAAAGGGAAAAAAGGTAGATATTATCAAACAAAGCCATTGAGATTTTTTTAAAATCGTTTGTTCCTCATTGTCACTATATTCATGTAAAAAAATCACATAAATAAGTTTTGAAGAAGCTGAGATTGATATGTTGACAAGAATGAGTCACTATAATTCTCACCTTGAAAGTGTGGATCAAAATTGTTGATTATAACACTGAATTTCACTTACAAATAAACAACTGTAGTCTTTGAGAATTTTACCACTACCCTGTGTCATGTTCCTTGGGTGTTAATGAATGAGAAAGTTGCTCTTTCCTTCCTTATTAGCCCATTTTCCCTTATATGCTTACAAAAATTGCATACCTTTTAACAATTTCACATCATTCTTTCTTATGTTGAAATTAACATTTGTCAATTCAAAGGCCCCTGAATCAAACCACAACATTCCATTAAGAGAACTGAGTACTGACTTGGATTTTGCTTACGCTGTGAAAAATCAAGACCGAAATATGTTAACAGGATGAACTAAAGAAAAGGCTATCAAAATGAGAGCTATGCACAACTTCAAAAGGATGCTTTGATTAAGTGAAGATTTGAATGAATCATCCCAACCAAGCCAAACTGCGTATCAAAGCAGAACCACTTTAATGCTACAAATTAAATAAGGGAGCTGCAAAGCGCTTTGCAGAGTCAATGCACATTTTCTGCTGCTTCTGAGATTATTACAGACAATATACAATGCATAACTTCACTATTCTATACAATGAATATGGTGGATGGACATTTAGTGATGTCGTAGGCTGTCTTACATTGAAAGGAGAAGCTCACAAATGCATTTCATCAACTTAAGTTCTTGGGTTATCAAAGCCTATCTTGGGTGCAAAACTATCATTTTTGTGAATTAATTCATTTTTTTCAAGTTCAAACTTATTTAATGTGACGAGGCGCCTTTACTTTTTTTTTCTTTTTTTTGTGCTAATAGAAACTTTCTCTTCTGTACTGATATTTCATCTTTATTTGGAGAACTCTATATATGGGTTTAAGGCTGGCCAATTCAGTATATACTGTTAGATAAAACTTTCTTTTTAAATTCTGCATAACCAGGACAGGTCAAATTCTCTCTACAATAGCTGAAAGTGTGCCAACTAAGAATTACAGGTGTTAGCCAGACTAAGTGCTTACAGCTTTAAGAATAGGGGGTGGTAAGGCTTAAACTTCCATTATCTGATGCCAAATTCTTTCTCTGGCCAAATTTTTCATTGGCCAGCCTGGCATCCAACCAAGAGGGCTCAAACTTGTCAAAAAGCTATGCTAACTTTCTTGGCAAACCAGATGCAGAAAAACTGTTTCACCCCACAAGGGCAAGTTAAGGAATATTCTTCAGAATTAAGCCCAGCTCCTCAGATAAGAAAGAGTGACCTTTTTAAAATGTGTGTGTGCGTGTGTTTAAAATTGAAGTGGAACACGGTATGCACTAATTCAGTAAACTTTCTCTGAGAAACAATTGTGCTATTTTCCCAATCTTTGACTTTACAAAGATGCAAAGAGAATATTACACACACACACACACACAGAGAGAGAGAGAGAGAGAGAGAGAGAGAGAGACTGATATGCATATTTATCTACTGCAGCAAAACTAAGATTATTAGTTGGCTGAAATTTGGGATGGTTGCGTTTTCCAAATTAATCATGTCTATCAACCCTATTTTCTTTCCACTCTGCCCCTTCCCCCTACAAACACATGAAGCAGCTGCAGTCCTTTTAATCTGCTCCCCATTATCTACTGGATAATTTTTTTACCCAATGTCAGAATGGCCCAAATGTCCAAGTGGTTCAAATCAGGTTGGCTTGCACTAAACTCTTTACAAAACTGAATCATAACTGATTTGCAGTGCTCTATTAATATTCAGGATTTTATCTAGGGTTAAAAAAAAGGGAATCTTTTTTACAGAGTATAGTTTAAAGACGTTCTTAGGATGAAAGAGTCAATATAGTTTTCTTTCTTTATTTTTATTTTTTTTATGCATATTTTGTCATGACTGGTAAGAACAAGGAAAAGCCGCATGTCAAATTAGAATTGATCAAATAGATTTCTGGAATTTGTGTCTTAAAAGTAATATGTAAGCAGAAATTGATTCTTCTTTCTCTTTATAAAAGTAGCACACCATCTCAGTTTTCAAAATGAGTCAGAGCTAATCTACAGCACTTTTGAATTCATTCCTTTATTTATTTATTTATTTATTTATTTATTTATTTATTTATTTATTTATTTATTTATTTATTTATTTATTTATTTATTTATTTATTTAAATTATTAAGCATATATGCTGCCCATCTGTACCACTGCTGAGATGCAGAAAAACTACTAGGACTCTATGCTAGCAATGCTGATTTAAACACTGCTATTCCAGTGAGGAATTCTAAGGAGCCAACAGCAACATGATGTTGAAAATCAAAACTGGAGGAACTTCAAGTACTTATTTTATAATGGCATATCCTGAATGGTTATCAGTATAGTGTATGTACCTCTTAGTTGGTAGGATGTGACCAACGGTATGTTGGCTTCCAAGAGAATCTCTAGATTACAAATCTTAGGTTCTATAGAACCTTGGAATAAAGGTTTTTATTGTGCTTGTAACATATAGGCCAGAGGTGGTATTCAGCAGGTTCTGATCAGTTCTAGAGAACTGGTAGAGGAAATTTTGAGTAGTTCAGAGAACTGGTAGTAAAAATTCTGACTGGCCCCGCCCCCATCTACTCTCTGCCTCCCAAGTCCCAGCTGATTGGGAGAAAATGGGGATTTTGCAGTAACCTTCCCCTGGAGTGGGGAATGGAAATTTTATAGTATCCTTTCCCCTTTCACCCACCAAGCCATGCCCACAGAATTTGTAGTTAAAAAAAATTTAATCCCACCACTGATACAGGCCAAAGTGACTGCTGCTGTCCTTACCATTAGGAAGGAATACTAAATATGTCATGATATCAGCTTCAGAAACTAAGAAAGACATGTGAGTCTTTTTCCAAGCCATTTTCTTTATTGTTTCACATCTATAGGCGGAAATTTTGCAGAACTAAAGCAAATTAAACCAAACTATTTAAAGACTGGCGTCATTAAATATATATGCTGAGAACTCTTAGGCAGGCGATGCCTTGATCCCCTTCCTCCCAACTAAACTAGTGAGATTTTGCCATCTCTTGCTCCTCTGGAATGCAGCCCCTCCTTCTTGAGAATCCAGATAACATTCCAGCAAACATGGCTACAAATAAGGGTAGTCACCTAACTTACGTTTTTTCCTCTT
The DNA here is from genome assembly GCF_028640845.1 of Ahaetulla prasina. NCBI lineage: Eukaryota > Metazoa > Chordata > Lepidosauria > Squamata > Colubridae > Ahaetulla > Ahaetulla prasina. The sequence goes on along the minus strand of NC_080541.1, from coordinate 92,581,611 downwards.
ATCAGATTACATTATGCAAAAACTTTGATTGATCAAAGCAATGATAAATAGTTAAGGTCAATCCCTATGAGCTTTATCGTGCAAGGACTATTGCAGGCAGAAAATTGAATTTAAAAATATAAGAAGGGTAAATAGTTAAAAAAAAAACTTGAGTTAACAAATGAAAGACAGAAAATAGATATTCTTCATGTCTGTGAAATTGAAGAAGGGAAATGGTGTGATTCTTGCTGAAGGAACTGAATATGATCTTATCTTTCAAAGTGAAATAAATGAAGAGAAATGAAAGTGCAGAACTGAATGAATGAACAAAAGAACTAAATATATATGACTTCTTAGACTTTTATTGAGTTTTGGGTTTTGTATTTTAACTTTGTTCTGAATAAAATAAAAATATATATTTAAAAACATCTGCAAATTATGACTTGATATCATTTGTTTCAAGTGCGTATGAAATTAGAATACACAGATTGATATACCTTGGATTAAGCTCCACTGAATGGTCATAATGGAAGGAAATAATATGAGTTTCACTAAAGGAAAAACAACAACAAATGAATATGAAGCAAAAATAAAACAAAAATTTGTAGGTGATAGGGGAGGATAGGGCCAAATTGAGACAGAAGAATAAGTACAAAATAGGCAAATTGGTCTATTTAGAAACCCAAGAAGGAGTCAGAATGATGAATGATGAATATCTGCCTGAAAAATATCTGTTTGTTTCAATATACACATGGCAAAAAGAATGACTATAAAAGTTTCCTAATTTTTATTTTTTATTTTAAGTAATTAATTAACTTCCTAACAGTGAGGATAATCAACCAGTGGAACAGCTTGCCTCCAGAAATCATGGGTGCTCCATCACTGGAGGATTTTAATAAGAATCTAGACAGTCACTTATCTGAAATAGTATAGATTCTCCTGCTTGAGCAGGGCACCAGACTAGAATACCTCCAAGGTCCCTTTCAGCTCATTCATCCAATTTGTTTATAGACAAACTTGTTTTGGATTTTTTAATGGAGAAATGCTGGAATAATTAATGAAGGATACAGAGGTAATAAGATTAAGAAAAAAGATGAAAAGGAATTCATGACTGCTATGCAAATGACAGAAAGCTGGTAAATTCTGATGATGTAACTTGAGAAACGTTAAATATAAATGTAGCTTGCTTACAAATCACTGTATATCTTGTGTGTGTGTGCGTGTGCGTGCGTATGAGTGTAATGTGAGGCTACTTCTGTACCTGATGTTTTGAAGAATGTCACTATTATTCCTATATGTTAATGTAAAAATAGCAAGAGTGTGTGTAGAAACTACAGGAGGACTAGTTTCTTAAGTGAAACTGGGAAGTGTTTGGCCAAAAACACTATAGTACATGAGACCCAATACAATGCAGCCTTCTGCCAGGTAGGATCATACAGGGGCATATTTGCTCTTCAGCAAGTCATTAAGAAATGTATGAACATGAGGAGAAAATTTATCATACGTTCTTGGTTTAGAAAAGGCATATGATAATGTGAGTAAGTGAAGAAGGAAATAAACTCCATTCTATCACTGATGATGTTACCTAATTTGGTAATGAAATGTCTACAAGAAGGCCATCAAGCTCGGAGAGCACCAAGGGCCCCACATTATGGAATGTGCTGCAGAAATATTATTGCTGAATGTGATAATAACCACATTTAATGGACATAAATCACTCATGAATATAATTAGATCAATAGGGAGTAAAGCAAGAATGTGCAATATCCCCTTGTTTGTTTGTTTGAATAAGTGTATAAGGAATGCTTATAGTGATATTAGATGTATCTTAGTTGTGTATGTGCATGGGTATTGTTCTGTCCCCTCCCCACCTCAGTCCGGGAAACACGTGAACTGACTCAATTAGCCAGCAATGTAGTCCACGGCAGCTATCAGCTCTGGCAGCAAACCAGCGATCGTCTGCCAAGGTTTTTCTTTATCTTCCCAGATGCAGGCGTCACCGAAGCTCGTTACTGAAGCAACCAGGAAATCAGGAGCAAACAGCAATTAAGGCCAAATGCTCTGTCAAATAGTTCAGCTCAAGTTTTCTCCAGTCAGTTTGTCCGTCACGAGGTAGTAGAGCAGCCCCTCCTGCTTTTATACCCTGTGGGGTGTGGCTCCGTCACTCAGCACTCTCTAGGCCTGCCCCACCCCCTTTTTTGTTGTTCCCGCTTTTCTTGTCTACGAAACCTGAGATCTAACCAGGACTAATTGTCCACAGCTGGGTCTGGGAGCATTGCCTGGGCGCGGGGTGATACAGGAGACAGAGGCCTCGTCACCTCCTCCACCTGGCCTGCCTCTGGCTCCTGGAGCTGAGCCAGAAAGGCCGGCCCTGCAGAAGGGAGCCCTGACGGCCCTTCCCCCTCATTCTCTGAGTCACTCTTTGGCAGGGGGTCAGGCCGGGGGGGGGGGGGGCTGGACCCACAACAGGTATGCAGTATTATTTGCAAATGATACCATACTGTTGGCTGAAAATGCAAAGCATTGATAGGCAATATTAAACATATCTGAGGTGGAATAAGGAGCATGAATCTAAAGAACAAAGATCTGAGAAAGAAAATCAAGTTAACAATTGCAATAAATACATACATACATACATACATACATACATACATACATACATACATACATACATACCCATAGAGCACATCCATACTTACTAAAGAGGCCGCAGCCAAGAAATGTATCATTTTTGTTCTAATTGCTGCCACTCTAAATTTAGCTCCTGTGTTGTTGCTAACATGGCTGGAATCTGAGAAAAGAAAATTGGCAGAGTAGTCTACTCTTCTTCCTGGGAGGCATTGCAGCCAGGATAATATATAATCCTTGTTCGGATCCTTATTAAAATTGCAGTGAAGCTACACATGTTGGATAATTTCTGTTTCCCCAGAGACAGATGGGCAAGCAGGTTCTGTTAGTAGGATTTTGATCAATGTGGCCTGTAATAATGGCAATGATAGCACATTATCTCAGGCCCTGAAGATGTTCTTCTTCACTCTGAGAAAGGTTATGTGAGTAACATACAGACTGCCAAATATTTTTAGCTCTCGAGGTCTTGCTATCCCAGGAAGGAGGTTAGTAAATAGATGGCAAACCTAGACACCCCTCTGTCTCTGATTCACTGCTGATAACATGATGAAAGACAGTCATTTGTTGGAATTAATAGTATTAAACCTTTTGGGCACAAGATAATCTTTAGCCAGCACGTCCAGTCTCCATGCCCTTAACTCTATTCTGAGCATACTTGAGCAAAGTACTGCATTGGGAACATTCCTTAGATCTGAGAATATGTATCTTTCAGCATTTTTGTATAAGTTTTTTTCCCCTTCATATAATATCCTATCTGGGCTCCATGTAGAATGTAAATAAAAGTTTTAGCCTCAAGTAATCTTAAGGCTGGTTTACTAAAGATTAGAAACTCTAGGAGAAAAAAAAAAAGATGTACAAATTTTGTTATAAAGTCAGTTGGTAGCCTATTTCTCTGTGGTAAGGAATGATTGTTTGTTAAAAGCATAAATGGTTTGTACAAGAGTGTGCTTTATTATATGGAAATGCAAGTTGGGAGAGGGAAAAAAAAGTTGATTAGAATGGGAATGAGGTATTTAAGAAGTGTGTGAAGTAAAACGAGAAGAGCTAATTTAAAGAAAGAGTGAAGCAATACATTCTAATGGCAAACAAAGATGAGAGACAAGGATAGATTACAATAGCGAAATCAACATAAGCAGCTTGACTAACTTTGTCTCCGCTTCCAATCACAAATTAAAATCTGTTTACATAGGTGATTTCACAGCAATTTATGCTACCTATGAGAGAACTCTGTGCTGCTTGCTTGAAGTGATAAGCCACAAAATATGCCTGACTGGCACTTTCTGGGTGTCAGTGGCAAATTATGGGAATTGCACAAAAGAAGCTTTCAGATGTGCGGTAAGTGTAATGTGCACTGAAGCATAATATGTACTAGTCATCCATTCTGGGTTATACATTTATTTTTTTTAAAAAAAAGATTTCTGCAGCAGGAATTTTTGATGAGATTATTCCTGAAACTATGACTTCCCCAGCGTGGCAGATATGCTATTTAGACATCGGGTTTGTGATGGCATATAGGGTTTTAAATTATTATTATTTATTTAGACATTAGGTTTGCAATAGCACAACAAGTAACAAATTATTACAGTTGGCTGCCTAGTCAGCCAGATGTTTAGACTGGATATGTCATTTTATCCACTTACTGAGTTCTTCCCAAGGACCTCGGACAGGCGTAAATTATTGGTATTATGTTTTGCTGAGTTATATGATTCATTTCTGCTGATTTAAATGCTAATAATTTAATTGGCTAGCATTGCACGCATTTATGTGGAGCACTAGTACTTGTTCAGTACAAAAGTGCATATATATTTATAGCTTTTCTCCGAACACGTTTCCCCACATAAGCACTTCTGCTCACTCACATTTAATTAAGCACCAATAGTAACTAGAGCATCTAATTCTGATATTCCGCTTAAGGAAGGTAAGTCTCCAGGAAAAATATATATGTTAAAATGAGGGGTGGGGGCAATCCCTTTTGGGATTTTAAAGAAAACGAAAACTCAGGATAAGAGACTAGCAATCACACTTCTGGATCTATTACCTCCATTTCTAACTGTCCTTTCTTGAAAGGTCACAGGAAACTACAGCAATTTTTCAGCTGAATAGAATTACAGGGTTTTTTTTTTGGTAAACCTTTCCCTTAAGATCAGGAGTGGCAGGAATAATGATGGAACACACCTTCCATTTCATAAATAACCCCTTAAAAAAAACCCTAACCCTTTATTTTCTTCAGATAGGATGCCTGAAATAAGACCTGATTTGGATTGCAAAGATGTGGTGGATTTACTTTTTGAACAAAAGCAAAAATACATACATTGTGAAATAATGGATAATGGCAATTTTGGCAATATGGATAATGATGTCTCTGAATATTTAAAATAAGAATGTGAATATTCTCTGCATATGGCTGCATCCTGTTGCTGCACTAGACTCCAGTTTGTTATTGCAAATACAGAACGAATTCAGACAATTACAGAAACTGTATCTGCCTTTCATGATGTATGGATTATCCATGATTACAACAATATATTTATACATACCACCCTACAAAAAAAAAGTAGCCGAAGAGATGATATGTATCAGTGTGATTTCAAATATGGCTATAAATATAATATTTGAAATTCTGTTTTATAGTTCTCCCCAGTGAAGAAATAAAACAATTTGATACAAAACAGGAACTTATAAATATATTCACAGGTAGTCACTTATATATATGCACAGATTAATCCTGGATATTTTCAAGCATCTTTTGAAGTTATTGATTACAGGAAAGAGAGAACAATATCTGGGCAGGAAATAATATTTGCTAAAGACATGTAGGTACTGGGTACCAAATATTATGCTGTCCAAAAATCCTCTTCATTTCAAACAGCTGCTTCCAAAAAACTTCTGCATGTTTGATACAGTATCTTAAATATCATTCCAAAATTCCAGGATAGTAATCCTATATTTTACAGTCTATTAAACAAATCTGAGAGTACAAGTACTATTTAAGGGTATTGACTATCTTGTGGGTTTGCTGTTTCATATTATGGTACATATTTACTTTACCATGACATGGACTAATGTAATCACCAAACCAGGTTTGTATATTTGTAATATACCTATTCAGACTTAGAATTTGAATCCAGAAAAGTGTTTTAAAACAGGCAAAGGCACAAATGTAGCTTTTGTCACATTAAATTACTACACCTTTTCTTAAAGGTGTAGTAATTTAAATCACTTGATTTAAGCTAGGTCACATGCAAATTTGCTGGGAAGTGATCAATCAATAAATCATTACTTATTACAGCCAGATGTTATATTAAATAAAATATAGGCCAAACATCTATGAACTTTTAAAACTGTTTTACTTCTGCATTCAAGAGATTGAAGCCAGGGGCAAATTCTTACAGGCTTTATGTCCTCTCTTACCTACTTTTTCAGAGAATTTATCCCCCACCCCATAACTAGTTCATGTATTGCTTCATATATCATTTTTTACATCAAGACTTGCTGGTGAGAATTACTTTCTTTTCAAAGAAAGAGGCACTATTGGAAGGTGGGGAATATTTGCATTTTAGAGAAATCAGTTGAAAGATGGTGCGCTGAATCTGTTAATGGACATTATGATTCAAAATTCAAATCTTAAAGGAACTATAATGTCATCAATATGCCATGCAATGAAATTATTAATTGGTTTGCTCCCAGAAGAACATTTGTCTATCAATCTGTTGCTCCTATTTGCCAAGCTCTGGTGCTTTTTGTTTTTATGAGCTCAAGGATAATTTCATGCCATTTCATTCAACACAGTATGTTGGACTAATAGAAGAAAGAATGCACAATACCTACCTTGCCTACATATTGATAATCAGATCCGGTATATTCCTCCAACAAGAAAAACTGGTTCCACATCCAGCCTCGTTTCTGACGGTGCAGAACTTTCCCATCATTTCCTATTCCATGAGTTCTGAAAGTTGGGGGTTGGTGTTCTGTAGTCCTTGTAAACACCATTGCTGCCAAGCAGGGGTGTAGCAGGCATACCCAGAACAGTACCAGCAGTAAGACTTGCTGTATTGTCATAGTTCTTGGCTTCACACGTGCCTTTGACTGCAAGCTCAATATTACAGTTCTTCTTATAACAAGATTTTTGGACGCCCTCGGCACAGATTATAAAAAACAGCCCATCTGTAGTCGGTGCATATCCAAAACCTTAAAGCAAACAGAAAAATAATTTATAGATTCAGATACTCTCCTTTACTTTACATTAGGTTTTATATTATACCTGGCACCATAGCTGCAAATATTTACACACACACACACACACACACACAAACACACATTATATATAATAAATAATTAAAATAATAAAATATTATTTTATTAATATAATATAATATAATTATAAATAAACTTATAATGGTTATCTGACAGCTGTCACCTAATTCAACTTTTGCAAACTCTCAATGTAGTATTAAGTTACTTCCACCACCACGTATTATGTAAAACAATGCTTTTTCCTAGTCTTCTCATGCAGCTCTTCTGACTTTTTAATAGATTTATTAAAATTTAATAAATGTAGTATCTGTTAGAATGTTCATCAAGTAGATTAGGGAAGTTGTACCACAGGTACTTAAATATTAAATACAGTAGCTTTTGTTGTTGATGGTAGTAGTGGTGATGCCTTCAAGTCAGTGTTGACTCCTGGTGACTGCCTGGACAAATCTCTGAAGATTTATTGCGAAATTTTTTTCAGAAGTGATTTGCCTCTATCTCCTTCCTAGGGTTGAGACAAAATGACAGACACAAGGTCACCCAACTAGCTACATGCCCTTGGCGGGTACTATAATTCTGTTTCCTAGTTTCTAATCCCATTACCTTAACTGCTACATTAAATTGGCTCTCACTATAGTCTATCTAAAATATTTTCTGCTTGGTTTGAGTTGAGAGTCAAGCAGTGATTTATTAATTTTGTCACCAAGAAACTTTTAACAACTAATGCAATTTTTGAAATTACAGAAATCATAGAATATTAGTTTTCCAGAGTATTGTAAAAGGAAAAAAAAAAAGCTCCATATGCATCAGAAGAGAGACATGACCAGAATCAAAAAATTCAAAAACCAATTCCTAAAGTTGCCCCAAAAGACAAAGTGAATCATGAAGGAACAAATGCTATATAAAAGATTATTTTGGTCTGCAATTGAGACTATGGAAAGAAAAACTGCCATGTCTCGTGACCTCACAGCATAGATTGTCCCAATCTAGAAGCAGAGAACCACATTATCTAGAAGCAGAAAAAGAATCACTATAGATGCTTTTCAGTAGAAATTATGTATGCAGTTATGCTTTA